>NW_027187419.1:69621600-69647769 GCF_028583685.1 Petaurus breviceps papuanus
TCCTGTTCCATGCTTTGCTCCTTTTTGTCCCCAAAATAGGAGTCTAATGTTGGAATCTTCTGTCTGCTTTGTTTCCTTTGCTTGGTCATGTCACCCCTCAGTCACTTGACCCCTGGGCTTTTTGCCACAGTAGGACTCTGCCAGCAGACAGGGGAGCTTTCATACCAATCGCTGTGGTTTTCTCAGCTGCCGGAGTTATTAGATGGGTGCTCTCTCTGAGGTCTCCACACACTCTGGTAAGCTGGACACACACCCAGGACCTCCACCCTAGACTGCAATCCATATCCAAGAAGTTTAAAGCAATAGCGATTACCCCTCAGACTGGTGCTTGGTCCCCCTACACTCTGCAGGCCAGGAGCTGAAGCTGCCACTTGGTGCTAGCTGATTGTGCCTGCATCTCAGAGGCTTCTCACCCCGGGGATGGGGGGGCAAAAGCCACGCACTCCCACTTACTGGTCCCAATGTGCAGACTGCACTGACGTCTCACTTTGTCCTTCACATCTATGTGTTGATAAATCTGGAAAATGCCACTGCTGCTGTTGATCTGGAGTACCTCTGGCCAGTGGCTGGTCAGGCCTGCCCTGGGACTAAAGCCTAGGTGTGGGGCTGGGCTCGGCTCCCAGAGCCCTGTGCTGGCCACTTGCTGCTGGCCTGCTGGACTGTCCTCAATGGGAGGTTAGCTTCTCTGTGTCATTTTGTGGTTTCTGCACCTCCAAAGTTTGTTCAGAGTCCACTTTTCACATGGATTGGGGAAGGTGGAAGCTGGAGCCGTGGGGAGGTCTTGCTTCTACTCCACCATCTTGACTCTGCCCCCTAATTCACATTTTTCAATATCATATTATGACTTAGTCAAATGTTTTATTGCAATCTGTATATACTGTGTTCATTGATTCATGTAATCTACCAGTTTACCAATCTCATTAAAAAAGAAAATGAAGTTACTGTTGCAGGACATTCCTTGCTTTATTTTAAAAAATATAACCTTAATAACCATCAACAAAAATAAGTATACATATATAATTAGGTAAGATAGTACTCACTCTCTAGCCTTTAACTCTGTAGAACTAAAATAATTCAACAAACAATACACAAGCAAATAAGATGCTTCTATTTTGTGTCCCATTCCTGGTCAGTCTGAAATTCTGTCATATTTAACCTGGATTTATTTCCTCCTCCTCTTTTCCCCTCAAAATATAGATGTACTCAGTATTCATATGATTTCAGCTCTGCTGATTTTCACTCAGCATCACCTCATATAGATTTTTTTCTTATTTTTATGTGCCTCATATTTATCATTTTTACAGCACCACAATATTCCATTATATTAATATGCCATAATTTATTCAACCATTCTATAGCCATTGGTCATATAGTTTGCTTCCAGGATTTTGCTATTGAAGATAGAATAAAACAGCTATGAATATTTTTGCACAGATAGGTATTTTTTTCATTATAATGCTGTTGGAGTAGGTTCCCAGCAATGGAATCACTGGGTTGAATGATAGGATTGGTTTTGCAAGTCTTATTGCATATTTCCATGTTGTTCTCTAAAATATTTAATTTGATCTGCAGTCCTAGAATATAACAAGCTCTTAGTGAAACCGTGCTAGTGATTTCCACTTTTTCTTTGTGTTCACAGTCTACCTCTTTAATTTTTAAAATTTAACATTTGAGAATTATCATCAGTGTTGACATCAAGCTTATGGTAGTGTCCACTTTGTTCTCCATTTTGAAAAGTAGCAGTGTATTTGACCATCTCTAAGCCAACAGTTGTACCTATCCCATTCAACCTTATTCTTAAGATTTGACTGAAAGTCATATAAAATGACATTTACAAGTTCTTTCAGTACCCTGTGATGTAATCCTTCTGTGTCAAATGACTTAAACTTATCAGGGACAACTAATGATTATCTTCCCTTCTTAATTAGCTTTGCTTTCATTTCTCCATTATTAATTGTTAGCTATTTTTATTTTGTCCTTCCTAGTCTGAAAAATCCTTCTTCTTGGTAAGTACCAAAATATGCAGGTAACATGGGAGACAACAACAACAACTGCCACAAAACCTAAAGGAATCTTCCACAAAGTTAATAAAGGCATAGTGTCCAGAATGAGGCAGATAGCATACTCTTAAGTATTTTGCTTTCATCACACCACATCTGGCATGCTATTTTCAGTTCTAGGTATTGCATTTTAGACAGGACATTAACAAACTGGAGAGGATCCAGAACAGCGTTACTAGAATGCTGAAAGGGACTGTAAAACATACAATATAAAGATTCATCAAAATGAATAAGTATTATTTATTCCAGGGAAAGAAGACATAGAGAAGATATGATAGCTATTTTCAATTTTTTGAAGGGCTATCATATGGAAGATGGATTAACCTTTTCTCCCTCCTGCTGGACCTAAGGTAGCATATCAAGGATTTGAAACTGCAGATAAACAAATTGTAGTTTTGTGTATTATTGAATGAGTTGAAAGTCTTTATTAAATGCTTGCTATTTGCCAAAAACTGTGGTGATACAAATATAAAAGTGATAAAGTCCTCTAAGAACATGTCCTCTTACATCACTTCTTCCTCCAAATAAGTGATTCTATAAACTCAGTTCATAGAGGACTCTAGCCTTGCAAGTTCTTCTTCTTAGAAGACTTTGCTACTCTTTTGTCTTCATCTTCAATAATCTATCATTGCTTCCATTTCTTGTACATGTCCTTTTAGACTGAATTGATCAGTGATATCCCTCTTTAACCATATTAACCTCAGTTATGACCCCACCAAAATAACTTTATTCTTGAAAGCTTTCCATCCCTTTTGAGTCAATTTGTTTTAGAATCACAGGTCACATGATATTATGTATCATTTTGGAACTCCTGGATATCTGCTCTTCCCAAATCTAGTATATATCAGACAATGCAAAGAACTATCTTCACATATTGCAAAATCTAAAAAGCCATGGTCACCAATGCCTTATATTCCTGCATTTCTACTTCAACAACTTGTTCTTCCTTTGTTATTGAAATCTCAAAATCATCTATTGTTGTTTCTTCCAAATTTTCAAAGATGAAGTTATCAGCAAGGCAAGTCATATATTTATTATCTACCCTGCTTTTAGTAGAGAGACTCCTCTGAGACATCTAGATAGAATAAGTTGAAGAAAGGCAGAGTGATGAGTTAGAAATTTGGGCACTAGTTTTAGAAGCAGAGGACCTGGGTTCTGATCCTAGTTCTTCCATGTTCTACTTGTGTCCCCCGGGTAAGTCACATATCTTATCTGGGCTGAACTAGATTACTTCTAAGGAACTTTATGGCTCTAAATGTATGATACCATGACATCTCCCATAACAATTATATTTTGTATCTATGATAACTTTATTATTGGCAAGAGGAACTTGTTATTGGGGACTTCTAGTTATCTGATAGTATGCTCCCATCACTCTTTCATCCTTTTTCCTTCCCACTTTGATCTTTGTCCAAATGACCTCCATCTTTCCTCATCCTTCAAGCTGGTAGATTTCAACTCAGATGAATATATTCTTGGTTTTGATTGCTACTCTGCCTTTCCTTCTACCTAATCACATCTTGAAGGTATTTCCTTCCTTTCTGTATTCTAGTCATGAATTTCATCCCATTAAGGTTTTGTGTTTCCCATGAGACTATTTGCTGTCCTACATTAAAATCTAATTTTAGATTGCTTTGTTTATTACTTTTACCTAGAGGATTGACATTTAGATATTTGGGTCCCTAATATCAGTTCTTTCTATCTTCCCTACTATTATTACCTGTGAATTACTAGCCACCTCTATTGATATTCTTATTACTAAGCCACATATGTATTCTCTACAGTTATTTGGATCTACATACATACACACACATACATACATACAGATGTATGTGTGTGTAACTATGTGTATGTATATGTAGACACACGTATATACACATACATTTTCTTCTATCACTGTTTTAATACTGGAAAGCTTTTTATTGTAGGTGGAGTGGGACAGCTGGACACAGGTTAGATGATTCCAATTTTGTTGGTAACAGGCAAAGCATTGTAGTCTGGAGCAAGTCAGCCATAGGCCTTCTCTCTATCAGGCCAGATCAGTGTGTTGACCTTGGCCACATCGATGTCATACAGCTTCTTTACGGCCTACTTGATCTGATGTTTGTTGGCCTTGACGTCCACAATGAAGACTAGGGTGCTGTCCTCAATCTTCTTCATAGCAGACTTAGTGGTCAAGGGAAATTTAATGATGGCATAGTGATCAAGCTTGTTTCTCTGAGGGGCACTTTTCCAAGGGTATTTGGACTATCTTCAAAGTCTTAATGTCTTGGGTCATTTGAAAGTGGGGGATGTTTGGATCTTTTTGTGGCAATGGACACCTTCAGCACCTTCTTGACCTTCAAGGCCTTGGACTTGGCTTCTGTCTTGGGGGGGACAATGACTTTCTTCATCAACTTCAGCACCATTTTGGGAGAAAGGGTCTTCCATGGTGCTTCTCACCACCTTACAGAGCTAACTCTGGCTCAAACCTCTCCTCTTTTATCACTTCTTTAGTATAAATTCTTTTTTTTTTAAAGCAATTGGGGTTAAGTAACTTGCTCAAGGTTACATGACCAGTTATTATTTCTGGGTGTGGTGTTGAGTATCTGAACCCGGATTTGATCCAGGTCATCCCGACACTGGAGCCAGTGCTCTTACTTGCTGAGCCACCTGGCCGCCCCTAAGCAATTGGGATTAAATAGCTTGCTCAAGGTTACATGGCCAGGTGTTTCTGGGTGGGTGCTAAGTGTCTGAGCCCAGGATTCGATCTCCAGGTCTTCTCAACACTGGAGCCGGTGCTCTTACTCGCTGTGCTACCTGGCCGCCCCAGTATAAATTCTTTTTAATCACATCAACTTATCTTTAGGCAATTACATTCTTCCTGGACATTTTTAGGTTCACTGTCTTGGGAGCTAAAAACCTTTCCCTTCTCTATCTTTCACTGTGGTCAGAAATCTAAATCCCATTCTTTAATACCATATTCTAAGGCAGCTGTTGACCCCCACCTCCTTCCCCCTTACATAGTCTGTTCTCTCTTTTAAGGTGCAAACACATAATTGAAAGTGCAGATTATATCTATGCTCCTTAGCTCTCCACCCAAGTCACTCAATCCGTAGATATTTATTAAACATTTGCTATGTTTCTGGTATGCTAGGTTCTGGAGATTCAAATATATAAGACAGTCTCTACCATCCAGGAGCTTAAATTTTATTAGGGAGATACTTAATTTTCATGAATAAGTAAATATATTCACAGTAATTTGGGAAAAGGCACTAAAAGTAAAGAGGAAGGACAGGAAGGAGATGACACTAAACCTCTTAACATTGAAGGGAAGTAATGGTATCTAGGGGAAGAGGTGAGAAAGGAAAGCATGGGGCAAGGCCTATATAAAGATATAGAGGTGGGATGTTACATACAGAGAACCATGAACAGTCTAGTTTGGCTTGAATATAGAGTGCGTGAGGGGGAGTAATATGTAATTGGAAAGGAAAATTATACTGGAAACAGATTGTGAAGGGCTTTAAATGCCAAAGGAGTTTCCATTTTATCATAAAGGTAATGGGTAGATACTGAAGGGTCTTAAGCAGAGAAGTGGCTCACTCCAACCTGTGCTTTAGGAATATCAATTTGGCAGCTATGCAAAGTATGGATTATAGATGAATAAGAGTGAATAAAAAAATCCTTTGAGATTCTTTTTATATTCTTGCCTATTCTCAGAGCCATTTTTATCCTGGCCTGAATGAATATCCCAGGAAGATACCTCCCAATGGTATTTGCCAGATTAACATGCGGTTGCTTCTATATCTCCATATCTTCTATATCAGCAATGAGTTGTTTACTAGAAGGGCCACTAATAACAGCCTTCACTCCCAGTAGCAAATGTAAATTCTTGTGTGATTCTATGGAGTCCAAGATACTGTTTCAACCGTGGGAAGTTGAGGCTGACTTGTAGCAAACACTTTGGGTTCCTCTCCCTTCTCCTCTGCATCTTCTGCCTTTTAACCTCTTGACCTTCTGGCTTCTGGATTCCTAACTGATTCCTTGGGTCTTCTTTTTCTTCTTTATTTTGCTCGAGGTTCTTTTCTTCCATAATGCTAGAGAATACTTTACCAACCATAATAGGCTAGAGAGTGCAGCCTGTGGATTTTTTTCTTTAGGTGGGGGATATATTTGTACTTAGTCCATACATACTTGTTGGCCACTTGTGACAGACTGACCAAATCACATCAGTAAAATTTCTGGAGGTCAATAAAACACTTTACTCACCAACCTACTGGCTCAAATTGATATTCTTTCTGATTCTACCCCCTACTGCTAGAAACTACTGCTAACTGCTGAGGCAAACTGCCTATTATAGGTAGTGTTTGGCAGACTTGCTCATGCTCATTGTTTCTTTTTTCACATTATAGGGTCATAGGTTTGGAACCAGAAGAGAACATACAGGTCACCTGACCCTGGACAGTAACAGCTTTTTTTTTTTTTTTTGCTTGGTATTCCCAGTGATTAGCATTGTGTGGGACATGTAGTAAACTTAATAAATGCCTTTTATTAATTGACGAAAAAGAACTTTTTGCATTGGAAGTAACCCGTCCCCCAGCTTCTACCTCTGATCAAATAATTCCTCCAATAACTTCCATTTTAAGGAGGGCACCCAGGATAACCATGTCTTCACTCCTCTCCAGGTGACACCCCCGACGTTCTGTATTTTCCTCTATCACGTTCTAACTTAAGTTGCCTTTCATTCCCCTGCCCATGCCCCCTTTTAACTTCCTTTTGTTTGTTGTCCTCTCCCATTAGAATACCTTTCTTTTTGCTTGTATCCACCTTCCCATTGCTTACCATAGTTTCTGGCACATGCTAAGTGCTTAATAAATGTTTACTGACTTGGCTAGATGAGTAAGTTAAGTACCAGAGAATTTAATTACTTGCCTTAAGCTACAGATAGAATAAATAGAAACCTCAAGATTCAAATCTAGATCCTCTGGTTCTAAATCCAGTGCTCTTACAATTATACTACATGCTCTGGGAAACCTCCTGATTTACAGATATCCATTATTTGGCTTCTATATGACTATTTCCCTAACCCTTAGTATTGAATGAGCAAATATCATCATAAAAATGTTATATGCGATTGCGGAAACATGTGGAATTCCTGATTAGGAAATTCCTATCAATGCAGATAGATATTTGTCCTGTAATTTATAGATTTATAGAGTTCTTGGGTCAGTGAAAGGTTAAGTGACTTGCCTGGTGGCACATAGTATGTGTCAGGGATGGCACCTGAATCTAGACATTCCTCATTCTGAGGGAAGTTCTCTATTTAAATATAAGACATACTACCTCTCATTAATAATAACAATACAAATAATAATAATAAATAAGCAGATCAAGGACAAGCTATTCAAAAACATTCTCATCCACCCATTCTTCAGGTTATTTGTCTTCATTTGACATAGCTAGAAAACAATCTTAAAAAAAATCTGAGGATTTTAGCAAACTGCAATCTAAAGAAGAGGAGATAGGGTTATATGGCATATCCTCCAGGAATAAGGTGGTAATGGTGCTCTGTTTAGACCACTTCTGGAATATTATGTTCAGTTTTGGCAGAACAGTTAAGAAAGGACATTGATAATATGAGAATCTTTCAGAAGTGGGCAACTGGGATGGTGAAGGATTTTGAATCGATGCTATATAAGTATCAGTTGAAGGAATTGGAGATTTTTTGCAGGAGAAGAGTAGATTAGGTATGCATAAGGGGAAGTAATGATAGGAGTCTGAAGGTTTAGGAGTCATTGGTAGAAATTACAAAGAAAGAAATACAGGATTGATATCAGGGGGAAAATCCTAACAATTATGGCTGTCCATAAGTAAAATGGGCTACCCAGGAGCTTTTGAAATAGAGACTAGATGACTATTTTCTATGTTATAGTAAGGATTCTTTTTATAGTGCAGTTTGGCTCAGATGGCCCCTATGGTCCATTCCAATTCCAGAATTCTGTGATTCTCCTGGGGTCCTTGTCAGGGAAGTAATTGAAGATAAGTCTATAAATGTAGGTTGGAGCCATTTATGGAAAACAGTGAATGTCAAGTAAAAGATTTTGTGCTTTACCCTATAGGACAATGGGGAGTCACTGAAAGCTTTGGGGAAGAGTTTCTGAGCTTGTTATTACTATGCCTCATACAAATACAATAGAAATATAACTAATAATATAAATATAGCAATAATATAAATATAACAATAATATAAATATTATATATAGAGATATATAAAACCCCCTCCTTAGCAACTTTCATTTATGCTGCTTTCCCAACCAAGAATATCCTTTTCCCTCTTTTCTGCTTATCTAAATCCTATCCCACTTTCAGACTTCAGTTAAAGTACTATATCATTCAGTAATCTGTCTTCTGACCTCCACTCTCACATCTCCAACTGCCTGTTGAACATCTTGAACTAGATGGTCATTGTTGTTATTATTCAGTCATTTTTAATTGTCTGACTCTTTGTGACCCCATTGGGCTTTTTTTTGGGCAAAGATACTTAAATGGTTTGCCATTTCCTTCTCCAGGGCCCCAGTTTACAGTTGAAGAAACTGAGACAAACAGAGGTTAAGTGATATGCCCAGGGTCACATAGTTATTAACATCTGAGACTAACTTTGGACTCAGGTTCTTCTGAATTCAGGCCCAGCACTCTATCCACTATGTCACCTAGCTTCTCCTCTGTCTAGGTTTATAGACATTTCAAACTCAATAGGCCCCCAAATGAGGTACTCTCATTCCCACTAAGACCACCTTTCTACCCCTTCACTCAAGGGTACCACCATCCTCCTGGCACTCAGGCTTACAATGTAGACTCCATCCTTGACTCCTTACTCTATCCCATGCCCCATATTCAATGTTACTAAATTTTGTAGATTCTATCTTCATACCATCTCTTGTATATGCCCTCTTTTCTCCTTTGACATTGCCACCACCCTAGTGCAAACCCTTATTACCTTACGTTCAGAATATTGCAATATCCTGATAGTTGGTCTCCCTGTATCAAGTCTCTCCCTACTTCAGTCCTCTTTTATGCTAAGCTGACAAATTGATCTTTGTAAAGCATGAGTCGATGTCATAAATACTGTCCCCCACCACATTGAATAAACTCCAGTGGTTCCCTATTACTTCCAGCTATCAAATAAAAATCCTCTGTTTGGATATTAAAGTTCTTCATAACCTGGCCTATTTCTACCTTTTCAGTCTTCTTATACCTTTTCCCCTTCCACATATTCTGCAATCCAAAGAAACTGGTATCATTGCTGATGCTCAAATAACATTCTCAGTCTTCCAGTTCTGTACTTTTTCACAGACTGTCCTCCATGCCTCAAATGTTGTCCATTCTTATCTCCGTCTTTTGTGTTCTCTGGCTTCCTTCAAATCCCACATGAAATTCTATCTTCTCTCTTTTCCAATCTCCATTAAGGTGTTAATGCCTTGCCTCTGTAGACTATCTCCAATTTATCATGCATACTTTTTGTTTGTACAGTTGTATATGTTTTGTCTTCTATCAGATTGTAAAGTCCTTGATAACTGGGACTTTTTTAGTCATTCTTTATGTCTCTATTATTTAGTCCAGTGTCTGACAGATAGTAGGTACCTAATACTCGTCTTGACTTTATGAGATCTTCCCAGTTGCTCTAACTTCTATTAATCTCTCCTTTTCCTCATTTCATTCTCATTTTATCACCTATACTGCATCATTTTCATTTTATCATATGTTGTTATTTCAATATCTAGGATTTTTAATTTCACTGGCATGGGTTATCCTTCCTATGTGGATCGTAACCATTCTTTATCTTGGTATATTGTCTTTGAGAGTTGCTATGGTTATAAAATTAATCACTCTGGCTCTAACCTTATGATGAACCTTCAAATATGTAGCTAAATTTTTGCTAAAATGGATATGTCATCCATCAATGGACCCATACAAAAAGTTTTTCCAGTTTGATAGAACCTGCCAGAATTTGTGGTCTAATATAGAAATCTATAACCTGTAGACCAAATCTAGCTTGCCGGCTGTTTCTATATGGCTCATGAACTAACATTTTAACTACAATTTTATTGTATAAAACTTTAAAATAAAATTTTTGACAACTTCCAAAGTTCACTTGATACTTCACAGATTATATAGAGAGACAATGGAATAGAATGTTGTTGTTTGTTGTTACTCATTCTTTGTTTTTGAAGAGGAACAATGACATCATGGGGTCAGGACTTGCTTGTGAATTAAATTTAATTGAGGCAGATTTGCACAAAGTTGTCAGACTCACTCTCTCTTCCAGAGTCATGAAACTCCAGTGTCAGAAGAAAAGTTAAGAGGACTGGTGATGGCCTGGGATACCACCTTTTGCATCTTCGATGTCTGATCAAGCTGTAAGCACTCCACGGCATCTGCTTCAGCCACTTTCGTGGCCATGGGAACAAACTTCACATCTGCCCATTATGTTGGGGGAGGTCTTCAAAAACTTGAAGTAATCAACCCCCTAACTCACCGATGGATTTAAGTTCTGTCAGTTACACTTACCCTGATTTAGCCTGCTACTGAAATGGTTTTACCTAGGTGTGGCTGTTGCACACGTTACAGCTCCTTGGAGCCACAAACAAATGAACAAAAACCTAGTTATCTAGCTATTTAGATAGATAGATAGATAGATAGATAGATGGAATAGAATGTCAAGAAGGTGAATTGATTAGCCAATCCATATCAACATATTAATTGTCTACCCTGAGAACAAGTAAAGGATAAGAAAAGGTCCTTAACCTCAAAGAGGTAAAAGTATTTGGGAGAAAACCTAATACATAATAATGAGTGGTAAACAGTATCCTCTTCTACTAAAATCTTATTTTAATGCCTTATTATGGAGTGGATGCTAGCTTTTTTTCTTGTAGGCCCTCTCTTCCTGTCCAGGGGTAGATAATCCATAAATCTTTATTGACTGGTTGATTGATTCATCTTCTTGGCTCATCTTATTTCACATTATGCCATTGCCTATCTCTACATTTTGTAAAGTAGTAAACAAACTTTGAAATTGCAGTACACAGCACCATCACATACATCTTTCCTTCTATCTTGGATCAGTTTTTTTCTAAAAGATTGGGCCATCTGATGTTTTCCTCTGCTAAGACACCTTGGATTATGCCCTCCTATTTAGAATGTTATGATACATCTAGTACTTGACATATGCTTAAAGGAACCTCCTATCTCTCCTCCACCAAATTGATTAGCATTGCTCCAAATTTTTTCCAAGTTACAATTCCCTGAGGAATGTTACCCCTTAATCCATTTGGCATGCGTGTCTTCATTGCCACAAGGAAGCTAGATCCCAACCCAGAGCATGATGGTGATAAATAATAATAACTATAATAATATTTATAATGGACACTTCCCTAATGAGGTTGGTACAAAAGGGAGGTAAATAAACTCTCCACACTAAAGTCAAATGATTGTCCCTCCTTCTGAAGTGTTCAAATTAGTCACTTCAGCGATCCACATTTCCTCAATATCAGTTGCTCTCAACATTGATATAGATTACAACTACTCCCTAACATTTCACAAACTGCTGTAACACAAAAATCCATGAGGTAGTGGCCAGGCCTCTGGTGATGAGCCCTGTCTGAATTAGCTATGTTGGTCCATGGGCAATCAACCTACAGTATTGCTCTACTTAAGCTTTTTCAGCAATTTTTGCTGTATTATATCTAGCATAATCAGAAGGCAGTCTTGGTGTAAATTAAAAATCATCATAAAATGCATTTTAAAAGGCATACAAATTATGTTATATTTAGATTATCTGCTAAGAGAGTAACAATGGTTTGGCTGCAGTGTTAAGAAGAAATAGGGTAGCCTTGTTGTCAGAAACATAGAATCAACAATATTTAGAGCTCAGAGGAATCATAGAGGCCATCTAGTTCATATTTTTCCTTGATAAAGGAGAAAACTGAGACCAGAAAGGTTAAGAGACTTACTGAAAGTTACATAGTGGATGAAGGAAGCAGGAATATAACTCAGGTCATTTGATAATGAGTCCAGAATCCTTTCTCATATACCATACTACCTCTTGAGTATGGGATACAATGTCAGGAACTCATTTGTTTTATATTAATGATATAATTAAGTGAACGTGAAAAGCTATGCTGAGTCTTCTTAATGTAGATTTCTCTCTTGGTTCTTTGACTTACAAAACCCCCAAGTGCCTCAGTGAAGATTTTCAGATTGAAGCAAATAGATAAAAGGTAACAGGCATAGCTTAATGGCTTTCAAAGCCATTTTTGTTGTGATTTCACTCTTTTAGAGAGAAGGGAACACAAAGTCTAATTTACAATTTTATAAATCTTTTCCAAAGACAGGGAGATTACAGTGAAGTCAATCCTATATTGATCGGCCTATTTCTTTCTCTAGATGTATTTATCTATACCTGGACTTTTCCTCTCTTCCTAGTGTTTGTATGTATGTTGTTCCCCCTTGGTATTATTATTTTTTATTATTCTTAAAACTTTTTTGTACTAAATCTATTGCTTAGTGACACTGGGAATTGATTCAGAATGTGAGAAAACAGGCAAGTCTGGTACCAGCAACCACAAAAAATTCAAACTGATCACAAAAAAATGGGATTATAGACCCCAGAATTATAAAAGATCCAGGAGAAATAGTGAAAAATGTAACTTCAGAAAATAGTAGATGGGGAGAATACTAAAAACTAAAGTTTGGGGACAGAGGCAACAGAAAGAAATGAGTGAAAGGGAAAATAAATAATATAAGGAAAAATAATGTCAATGACACAACTCCTCTCAGACAAATCAGAGCAAAGTAAAGAAATAAGGTAAATCAATTTAATCCAACAAACATTAATTAAATGCCCACTATGTTCAAAGCATGATGCTAGGTGCTGGGATACAAAGACAAAAAAGCAAGAATCCCTTCCCACCAATTCTAGATTCTAAGAGACCTAGTCAATCATTAATGACATTTTGAAATATGGCACCCCTACTTTTTCTTTGGTCATAGTTTTCAAATAATCTGATGATTCTTA
Source organism: Petaurus breviceps papuanus (assembly GCF_028583685.1). NCBI lineage: Eukaryota > Metazoa > Chordata > Mammalia > Diprotodontia > Petauridae > Petaurus > Petaurus breviceps. The sequence goes on from NW_027187419.1 coordinate 69,634,714, forward strand.
GATTCTCTCTCCTTCACTATCTTTTCATGTTTGTTGTTTTTGACAGGCAATGCCTTATATTTTCTTCTATTCTTTCAATCATTTGATTTTGTTCTAATACATTTCATTTTATGGAGTCACTGATTTCTATTCGGTCTGTTCTAATTTTCAGGGTGCCCTTTTTCTCTGTAAAATTTCTCAATTTCTATTCTAAGCTATTCCTCATGTAAGTCTGTCTTCCATAGTTTTCATTTCATTTATAATCTACCTCTTGCTTCATTTCTTCCATGTACTACTTCCATGAGAAGATGGTCCCCTCCCCAATAGAGATGGGACTCTGTTAATAATGGGGAAACAAGTTGGTGAAAGCAGGGATATAGGGAAATGTAATAGTCCTTACTTTGAAAGGTGCTAGGAGCTTATGCTTTAGAATTATAAAATTTAGATCTGGATGGAACCTTACAAACTGTCTAATTGTACCCTATCATTTTACCAGTAAAGAAACTAAAGACAAAAGAGGTTAAATTACTTGTCCAAGGTCACATTTACAATAAGTGTTGTTCAGGACTCAAACCCAGATCTTCTCACTTGGTCCAAAATTTTAAGCTATAGAGAATAATCAAAAGTGCTTCTATTAGATCCTCTAACCTTAAGGACAGGGGTAGGGAACCTGCAGCCTCAAGGCCACATGTGACCCTCAAGATTCTAAAGTATGGCCCTTTGAATCCAAAATTCACAGAATAAATCCCCTTAATAAAAGGATTTGTTCTGTAAAACTTGGACTCAGTCAAAAGACCATACCCTAGGACCTAGATGGCCACATGTGGCCTCAAGACAGCAGGTTCCCCCCTCCTGCTTAAAGATATCTTCATAATTATGCTTCTATGGTAGGATGGGGCAAATATTGCAAGAGACACAAGATTCTGATAATATCTCAAATTGACATGGTGGTAGGGCTGTCATTGTCTGAAAACTCATTGGATACATTTTTCTTTTGTGCATATCTATCCTTGGCAGGAAACCTCTTTTCTGGGGAAGGTTCCTGGAGGAGGTATTGCATATTCCCCTTGGTTAGTTCTTATGCATCTGCCTTTAACCAGTCATGTAGTTCAGGGCTTCTGCCAGAGAGAACACCCTGAAGGGAAATGGTTATGATGAACCAAAGTCAAAGGTCAGTGAAATCTCTGTCATAAGTACTTTCTGAACCTTCCTCTCTGCTTCCATACATGCCTCTCTCAGGTCTTGGGGACCACTGGCGCTTACCTGACTCATGAAATATTTGAGCTGGAATTTATTCTATGGGATTAATATTATGTAGAACTGCAGAATAAACATTTTTTTTAAAGTGCTAGTGACTTCATCATTTAGGTTTTCAAAATTGCATTTTAAAGTTACTTCTCACAGAAGTTTTCAGGATTAAGATCTCAGAATAGTTTAGACTGCTTCATGTTTAATTATGGGAAACTCACAACTTTTCAATTTTTCTCTGACATTGTTATTAATCTTTACATCTTCTCATTCATGATTCCTTCCTTTTGGATGTTATTTAGTTAGTACTCTTCGTGGTTCCTTGGATGGCTGGTGGTGAATTAGATATCCATTCTACCTCCTCCTTTCCAATCCAGATTATTTCATTCATTCACAAGTTGTCTCAGTCTCCTCACAGGTTGGAGAATTTACTCTTCTCTGGTCTCATTTCCTTTCCCAAATAGCTGTGTAAATGGGGGAAATGGAACAGCCACAAATGGATTCCAGTTTCTTTTCCTTCTGGCCTGGTGTTGTCCAGTATGTCCTATATGTTTCCTGAATTCACAGTGGTGAATCTTTCTGAAGAAGTGAAAAAGAAAACAATCAATTGGTAGAATGTTTAAATTAAAATTAAATTAAAAACAGGTATCAAAATATTCAATCCTTGATCAATTTCTCAAAAAGTGACTGTAAAATCTTTTCAAACAGTTCAAACAATGCCTGCAGTGTTTTCTCTAAAAAAAGACTTGTAGATTTTGACTTTGATTAAGGTGTTCCTTTACTACCTTACTTATTGCAATAAAAATAAGATAAGAATGATGAAGAGATATTTATAGAGCAAATAAATATAAAATGCATTTTACAAATCACTTAAAATGTAATTTTATGGGGTCAGGGACAGAATTTGAGGTTGCTTGTTTTGAGGTTACTGGGGAGAAGAGACAAAGAAGCCAACATATAATCCCAGGGCCCCTTTGGAATATTCTGACTCAACTATTTAGCTTTATGTATTTTTACAAAGTGAAAAATACAGGGTGGCCAGGTAGCACAGCAAGTAAGAGCACCAGCCCCAGTGTTGGGATGACCTCGGGATCGAATACGGGCTCAGACACTTAGCACCCACCCAGAAACACCTGGCCGTGTAACCTTGAGCAAGTTACTTAACCCCAATTGCTTTAAAAAAAAAGTGCAAAATACATAGCACTTATTGATAACCCTCTGATTTCTGATGTATTGGCTAGGTTGTATTAGAAGCATTTATTTTTTTATTTCTATGATTCTTCTTTGACTTGGATCTGCAAATGTTTGCTTCTTTTCTACTTAAGAAGGTTAGTTACCACCAGAAAATATTACTTTTAAGTATATAGTATTATTCTTATTGTAATGTATGCTCCTTCAAAGCTGAGACTATTTCCATGTTGTCTGTACACATCGAGTGCCTGAGACATTATAGATGTTTAATGAATGCCTGTTAGATTGATTATGTAGCAGTTATGGATCTTCTTCATGGACCAGAAGAACTTACTGTGGAAGGGAGAGAGAGAGAGAGACCCTTTGGGGACACTTTATATACTGTTTGCTTTTGGATTCTAATCTATTAAATATAGACTGCCCTTTCATATTTCAACAGTTAAACAAACATTTATCAAGTATCTGCTATTTGGAAAGCACTGTGCTAGATGTGTAGACACTACACAAGGTGTTCCAAAAGTCTCAAGGTAGTTTTAAGCTATTAAAACTATTAAAGCTTAGGAATACTCTAAGACTTTTGGAGTTTAAAATCTAATTGGTGTCGGGGCGGCCAGGTAGCACAGCGAGTAAGAGCACTGGCTCCAGTGTTGAGAAGACCTGAAGATCGAATCCTGGGCTCAGACACTTAGCACCCACCCAGAAACACCTGGCTGTGTAACCTTGAGCAAGTTACTTAACCCCAATTGCTTGGGGGCAGCCAGGTGGCTCAGCGAGTAAGTAAGATCACCGGCTCTAGTGTCGGGATGACCTGGATCAAATCCAGGCTCAGATACTCAGCACCACACTCAGAAATAACTGGCTGTGTAACCTTGAGCAAGTTACTTAACCCCGATTGCTTTAAAAAAAAATAAAATCTGGTGGAAAATGACATATGAATGAATGATAATAACTGATTATGTGCCAAGCACTATGCTAAGTACCAAGAGAAAAATACAAAAGAAAGGTAATTCCTGCCATCAAGAAGCTTACTCTCTATTCAGGGAGACAATACTAATAGGGCTGTGGTGGTTAGAGAAGAAAGTTTTTGTCTGGGAAGTCACAAAGAAGGTACATGGAATCATATTCTTTTAACGTAGCTTTTTCAGAAGCAGTGGTGGAATGCTAGTGACTGATATGATTGCAGTTCTCACTGCAGGAGGTGGAAAGCAGTGCAGTGAGTGTCAATAAGCATTCCAGATCAGAGTCAAAATTTTAGGGTGGACACAACGTCCTAGCAGGATGAGAGCCCAGTCGCTTAGCTGCTCCTAGGCATTGCTTCTAGTGCTTTTGTTGGTAGAGGGGAGCAACAGTAGTATACGAGGGAGATTTTGATAGGTACAAAGGAGAGATATACTTTGGCAAAGTGCTTTAAAAATATGAGGAAAGAGTGAACATCTTCATCTGACGGTGTTGGTAGAGCAAGGTAGGGAACTTCTTCATGGATAATATAGACCTGGGGCGGGCATGGAAGAAGGAAAGACTACAAGAGCTTTCAGGTATGTGGGGAAGCAAAAGAAGTGGAAACAGAATTGGATATGAACAGAATAAAGGATGAAAAATCACCCATTTTGGCTGAGTGATAGCATTGTGAAGGGCATAAGCATGAGATAAATTAAAGAAGGCAGTTGGAACAAAATTATGAATGGCTTTGAATGATTCCATAAGGAGTTCTTATTTTATTTGGTAAGTACTGGGAACCGCTGGAATTTTTTTTTTAATTGTAAAGTGATCATGTACATTGGGGAGATTATTTTGTATTACTGATAGACCAGAAAGGTGATAACTTCCTAACTAATATCTTTTTTTCCTCCTGAAATCCATCCAAGCAAGAATAGAAGAGAATATAAACTGGGGCAGTTGTAATGGGAACAATAAGGAAGGGAAAATATAAAAGACATTACCTGGTCATCAAGCCTGCTAGGATTTTGAATTCATCATAAGCAAATCAGAGTCTCTCACTCTGCACTGAAAAGCCTCTCTGTCCATTTCACTTCTCTGTTTATAATCCCTAACACTGATATAGCACTTTAAAGGTGACAAAGTACATGTGGTTTTACATTTACATGGCTTTACATTTGTGTTATTGGTGCCACCATCTTCCCAGTTACTCAATATGGAGTTAAATCAATAAACATTTATTGAATACCTACTATGTTCTAGACCCTCCAGACTGAGGGTAGAAATCTGAAAAAGAAAGACAGTTCTTGACCTACAGAGCTTATATTCTAATGTAATACTCAAAAGGAAGAATATACAAAAGGAAGCTGAAAAGGGAGTGGTAGTAGAGGGAAAGGAGTAAAGGTACCCACAGGGCATGATGAAGAATTCCAAATAAGTGTAGCCAGATAAAAAATAAAGAAGTGCCTGGCCTGAGTACCCTTCTTTGATGCAGGTTTGGCAAAGAGTTCTTTATTCTACTTTCCAATCAGAGCAGTCCCGTGGGGTAGAGGGGAGGCATATAAGTAGCAAGGATGATGCAATTTTGTAGAATGATGACATTCCTGTTGAGGGGGAAGGGAAGGGGACCAGGGGTTGAATGTAAAGGGTGAGGGAAAAGGCAAGGGTGTCTCTCCAGACAATATCCTTTGATCTCCAGATATTTTCTTCAAAAACATAAAAACTTCACCCTAGAAACTCACTCACTTCTCACATTGGATGTATCATCCTCTCTGTGAGCTCTCCCTCTTGTTGACTGGTTCCTATGAAAAGCTACATTTTAAGGAAGATGTTCTGGTCAACCATACCATTATTCCTCTCCTGGCTGTAATCCTGGCCCTCCAGAACTTTCTATCTTGCCCTTGGGATAAATATCATCATATCTTCTTTCCCTACTCTTTTTGTCTTCCTTCTATGTGTTGTTATCTCCCATTAGAATGTAATCTCCTTGAGGTCAGGAACTGTCTTTCTCCTCATATTTGTATTTGTAGCACTTTGCACAGTTCCTGGCACATAGTTAAGTACTTAATAAATAATTGTTTACTTGATTCTATTTTTGGTAACTTTTGGTAAGACAGTGATTACATTAACATTAATGAGATGATGTAAGTAAAGGGCATTGGCAGCCTTTAAAGTGCTATGTAAATATTAGGTACTTATAATAGCTAATATTAGAAATTAAGGAGATAGGGAGGTTTTTCAGGGGAAAACAAGAACTTCACATTTGGACCTGACAAATTTGAAGTCCCAACAGAGAAATGAGATAAAAATGTTTGCCAAGCAGTTTGAAATATAGAACTAAACCTCTGGAGAGAGGTTGAGGGTGGAGACACGAATGTGGAAGAAATCTGCATAGAGATGATAACTGAAGCCTTGGGAATGATGAGATCCCCAAGGAAGAGGGTATAGAGAAAGAAAGGACGTGCCTAGTTTTCTTTAATCCTGCTTTGATTTTGGATAGTCACAGAGATGACTATTTATAAAATGTATCTTTGTGATAACCAAGAGGTTCAGTGGGTAGTTTATGGCCAACCATAATGGGAGAGGGTGATTCTCCCTTCAGAGAAGTCTCTTTTCATTGATTTCTCAAAGTCACTTCAATTTTCCCTACTGCTTCTAAATATGTTCTGGAACTAATTCAAATAGGTAGATTAACTCCTCATGGCCATTGTTATGGCTTTAGAAACTTTTCCTGAAAATCCTAATACACAGTATGCCTACAGTAGACAAGATCTATTGGTCTAGCTCCATACTTTCTCTCTCATTGGTTTCTTCTTGCCCATTCCTATTCTATAATTCTAGTTCAGGCCCTCATTTCATCTTCCTTCATTGCAATAACTTCTTAATAAACTTTCTCATTGCTAATCTCTGCTTCCAATTCACCCTATATACTGTTACTAAGTTATTTTCATTAATATACAAAATAATATCTGAATTTCACTTGGGAACTTTAAAGTTTAAAAAATTCTTTTCAAATATTTTGTAATTTGATCCTCCCAATAACCTCACTGGGTAAAGACTGCATGTGTTATGATGTCTGTTGTAAGATAATGAAACTGAGGATCAGAACCACTGCCCATTGTCCTGTATTTAATAAGTATCAGACACGGCATTTAAATTCACAATTCCTGACTCCAAGTCCAGAACTCTTTCCATGATAACACGGTGCCCTTCATTTATGGTCACTTTAATCTATTAATCAAAACCCTACAATGACTCCCTGTTATCTACTAAATAAATACCAAATTCTTCATCTTGGCATTTTAAGTCCTTGACAATATAATTTCATCTCACTTTTTAAAGCTAATTTTATATAGCTTCCCCTCATATAGTATATATTATATACAACCAAACTAGATAAATTGACCCCTCATCCCCAACATACCCTGTACTTTTCTTCATCTGCACCTTTGTTCATACTATTCCTAGAATATTGCCCTCCCCATTTCTGCCTATGGAAATTCAATACCTAACATTTAAGTCCCATCTTTCAAAAGAAAAGAAGTTAATGTATTTACCTCTTTTTGGAATAGGAGCATTTTGGTGATTGCTTCAAGAACAATGAATCCTACTACTTAACAACTGTTAACTAAAAAACAAATATATTTATAAACCAAATACATTTTTAAAGACATTCTTATTGAAAAGTCACAATAGAATTTTGGATCTGATTCTTCCCTAACTTTAGTCACATCCTTAACCAGGATATACTGGTTATATTGTATAACAGGAGTTCTATGGTTACCAACAATAGATATGTTCTCCAACAATGCAATTAGAGATTTCCACTTGAAGAATTAAGTGGATATTACATGCTTTCTGGAAAAAATAAATGGTGTCAGAAGCATTATTAATGTCGAATTTCTTCATTTTTTAAAGTTTCCCCCATTATGCGAAAGAAATAAGAAAGAGAATAATAATAACAATAGATAGATAGAAAACATTTACATAGCACTTTAAGATTTAAAAAGTATCTTACAAATGCTATCTCATTTTATCCTCACATCAACTTTGGGACATGGGTGCTACTATTATCTTCATTTAATAGATGAACAAACTGAGGAGGTTGAGTGACTTGCCCAGGATGACATATCCAGTAAATACTTGAGGCTGGATTCCAGGACCAGCACTCTAACTACTACTATATCAGTTAGCTGGAATCCTTCCCAAACTAATCATTTCAGAAGAAAAAAAATAGGTGATTTTTTTCCTCTTTCCTTTTCAATGACTGAAAGTAAAAGTGAATTTTATAGGTAACTCACTTGCCTAGTGTCAATGTTTAGTCATGACCTAAGCTATTCACCTTTGAATATGTATTTGAACTACATTTTAGGTGACTTTGGCTTCTAGGGAGAATATTTCCTTGTTGACCAGTAAGTATTGAAATGAACAAATGTAGGAGAATATAAACTCTTGGAGGGCAAGGCCAGCTTTATTTATGTTATTGTGTGCTCAGTGACAAACACAAGTGCTGGCCTCATAGGCATTTAAAAAATGCTTGTTGAGTTGTCAAATTGAATGTAAGTTCTCCTTGACATGACTCTTTTTCTTACATTTTTTTAAAGTGCTAAATATATCTTTCATCTGACCTATATATGTACTTGTAATGAAAATAGATCTGAAACTTTATTTCGTAAGTGTTTTTCTCTAAATCAAAATAAAAGACAATGGATAAAAATTATCATCTATTCTTGAAATGAGAACCTTTTGGTAACTGCTCTAAGGATGAGAAATGCAGTTATTTGATAGTTGTTGACTAGTAACACAAAAGATTTTCAAAGATTCTGGTTAAACTTTTAAACTTAGAACTAAAGAATTTGTGCATAGAAAATCCTTGAACCAATAGTTCATCTCAAAAATTTGCCACAAAGAGTAGTTTTCATTTTTGCAGAGAAGTTCATTAAAAGGTAATATTGAGCTAACCAAACTTAAGAGGTCAGTGAATTCTACTAGGAAGATTAATAGAGAGGGCTATCTTTTGCCACACTGAGGGAATTAGGTGATCATTATTCAGACTTAATCTTCTACCTTATAGCTAGTTTCTATTCTGTGACTAACATTTATCCTGGATCAATAGAACAGGTTGAAGGACAAATCTTTGCGCAATTCTAAATCACACAATGATTTCCTTTGAGCCTGGCCTGTTTTTTATTCTTTGTGTCCCAACTGCCTGACCTCTGTCATTTCATCTCTGCATCTTGGGGTGTTCCAAGGAAAGGGAAGACTTTGCTTCAGTTCTAATGCAGTATGGTGTCATAAAACAGTAATGGATTTGAAGTCAGATAATATGTGTTCAAATTCTAGCTCAGCCTTTCATTTCCTGTGGACTTTGGATAGTCATTCAAGCTTGCTGGCCCCCAGATTCTTCATTTGTAAAAGAAGGGCATTAAAGTACATGGTGTCTAAAGTTCCTTTCATTTCAAAATCTATGATCCAATGATCTGAAAGCAATAGTCTGGGCCAAATACAGAGCCCAACTATCTAAAGGGAAAATTGAGGCAACAATACTGATAATTGGGACCCCAAGCCCACTTTTGTCTCAGTAAAATTTGCCCACTGTGCTTTTTATGTTAATTCCAGCGGTATTTATTACTCTTTGTCCCAATTTGCTAAGTTGAATACTGTGGAAAATTGGGACAGTAATCTATCCAATAATAGCTCAGTCTATCAAATTATTCAGATAATTTCCCCAAATTTTTAATTTCATATCAACAACAGACATCTGGCTCATATCAAGTTTTTCATTAGAAAGTGAAAAAAACCCATTTTCCTAAATACTTACAGAGTTGTTACTACTCTTCCCAAGTCATTTTGTTCTGTAGCCTGCGGATTACCAGATTTTCTCTTTTTTCAGAAAGGGAGGGTTTTAAAAGAGACAGTTCCAAGGGTGTGCTGGAGCAAATGCTACAAATCAAGGCTTAGTTTATTATTTTGACAATTGTTTAGACTTTAAAAAGTGATGGATAAAATATTAATAATACAGATTAATCTTAAAAGTGTGTGGTATGTTTGTGGAGAGTCAGTTGTTAAGTTCTTATTAGTACACCCCTGGGCTGTTTAAACAAGGGTGAAGAAGGTACAGTGGTCTTCTAAAAATTTCGGCATCCTGGAGTTTTTCCTCATTTGCTTTGTAGAGGTTGATTGCTCCTTCCCAATAGGGTAGTGTTTTGCTTTATTCCTAGGAAAGGAGGCTCCACTACTAATTTGGGTTATTTTAAGACTGGTCCCTCACTGCTGCATGGTCATTATTTTATCCTTCCTTAATTCACTCACTTTCCCCTCAGCAGTTATTCCAGATCTTTGTTACTCTCATTAAGCCTTCCCTACCATATATTTCCCCAATCCAATCACTTCTTACTTCTCTGAAAAAAAATGGAACCTTTATCATTTGAGTAACTTCTTTCTGATACCTCAAAATCCATTGACATCAACCCCCTTTTCTTCTCTTTTGCTCCTAAGTGTGATGAAGACATAGACAGCCCCTCTACTTATCTCCTCTAATGACTTGGCACTTAATCATCCCCTTTCTCTCTCTAATCTTTAATTTCTCCCTATCTATGGGCTTATTTCTCGCTGCTTACAAACATGCCCAAGTTTCTCCATCTATAACCTTTACTTGACCTTACAATTCCCAGGATTTCCTGATTCCAAGTCCATCACTCTGTCCACAGATCTAGACTGGCTCTCATAGTATTTATATGCCTTCAGAGGCATAGAAACATCAGAGCTAATTATCTAATTAGGTATAGGGATTGAACCTTGAATTTCATTGATACAGGGAATTCATGAATGAGGAACCTACCCAAATAGGTTGTCAGCATCTCTGCAACCTAGAATCTTTGAGAGCTTCCTAGAGCACTGAGAGGTTCCCAGGTCTTTCTAGCTCCAAGGTCAACCTCCTATCTACCTCCTAGCACTAGTTAGTTAGAAAAATTAGTTAAAATAAAAAGCTACCAAAAGTCCTTCCCAAGTAGCTGTTCCCTAGGTGAGCACATTTCTAATGGCTATTTCAAAGTCCAATGTCCACCACTTTCCCCAAGATCCCTCCTTTATCCCAGCTGCCTTTGTCCTAAGTTTATTTAAAGGTGTGTTTCATGTTGTCTGCCCCAGGGAACGTTTCATTAAATTTGCTCTCTGTGTCATAATGGCTAGTTATGGCTCTGTAAATAACTATATTCCAGAAGAGTACATGGTATTTCCATTCAAGAAATGCTGAACCAAGTGCTCTATGTATCTGGACTTAGTGGAGAAATCAATACTTGGTCCTTGATTTTTTAGTAGAATTTTCATTGTGCATTAAAGCCCAGATATTTTCTGTGGGAATATTTTTTTTGTAAAAGGTGGGACTTTAACTCAGACTTTGACATAACTAGTTATGTGTTGAGCTTGGGCATCTGAAGCTCATGGGTCGCAAAGTGCTAGGCTGGTGAATGCTAAAACCTTGGAAAGATTTCTGATTGCTAATGTTGTCTTTTCAATCTGGAATAATGTCCATTTTCATCAGAACGAAGTCCACAGGGGTTATTAAGCAACTAGGTTTATTCTTTTAGTTAAGTAACCTGGAGGCTTAGAGAACCATTATGGCACAATGGAGGAAAACACTGGGTTTAGAGTCAGAAAACCTAGACTTAAGTGCAATTTTTGCCATTTATTACTGTATAATCTTGGGCAAGCAACTTAACTATTTATGACATCAGTTTCCTCATTTGTGAAATGAGGTGGTTAGATTATAATCTTTATTACAGAATCATAGGACCTTGATGTTTGTTGTTGCTCATCCTTTAATTCTCAAAGAGGACCAATGATATCAGGATATCTTGACTTGTAAGTGAATTGGATTTAAGTGAGGCAGGACTGTTTGAAGTCATCAGTCTCACTTTCTCCTCCAGAGTTATCAGAGGCCAGTGGCAAGACATAGGTCAGGACAACTGATGATGGCCCTGAATGCAATGGGAGACCTTCACCTTTTTAAGCTAAGGTATTTCCCAGGCCTCAGTTTATCTGAGGCAACACCCATTCAGTAGTAAAAAGCTAGGTAAAAATTGAGGCAAAAGACGGTGTAGTTTGCCTTCACATGTTAGAGAGAAGCTGAAAGTTCCTTTAATCCAACGGGTGCCCAATGAAGTCAACAAGATTAATTAATCACCTACTAAGTGTAAGACATTTTGCTAAGCACTGAAATTACAAAGAAAAGTAAAAGGTAGTCTCTACTCTCAAGGAACTCATAGTCTAATGAGGAAGACAACATGCAAACATCTGTATATATATATATATATATATATATATATATATATATATATATATATATACAGGACAAACTGGAGGTCATCTCAGAAGGAAGGAACTAAGTTAAAGAGGACTGGGAAATGTTTTTTGTAGATGGTGAAACTTTAGCTGAGACTTGAATCCCCCAACAACATTTTCAATAAATTATTGTCAGCCTTTGTTTAAAGACCTTTAGCCCCCCCCATCCCTCTCCTTATTTGCCACCCTCCAGTATCTATTTTCTGGTAGAAATGTGAATAGAATGCAAAAGCCCAAATGATGAAAGTATTAAAATCCTAAATAATTTCTTGGGTTTCAGTTTAACAGTATTTCTAAATTTAAAATAACTCTAATTGTTTCAGGAGTACACAAGAGAAAGATAACATCTAAACATCTTACAAAAACTTCATTTTTTAAAAAATTAAACAAAAAATATAACATTACTAGTTTTATGTATCAAATGAAAAAAAGTTTATTTCTTCAGGAAGCCTATTCTACTTTGAGATTGCTCTAATTGTTCCTAAAATCTATCAGTCAGTCAGTAGGCATTTATTAATCACTTAATATGTGCTAGTTATTCAACTAGTTGTCCCTAAAATCAGTCAATATGTATTTATTAATCACTTAATATGTTCTAGACACTATACGAAGCCCAGGGGATAAAAATAAAATTAAAAAGAGAGATGTTTTTTTCCTCTCAAGGAGATTATATTGGAATGGGAGAAACCCATGAATAAACAGGGCACTAAAGATGTGGGAGGATGACAGGAGAAGGAGGTACCTTACTGGAGACATGGTAGTTAAGTCCAGAGAATCAGGAATGAGTGGTCTTGTAACTCTTGCCCAAAATGGAGGTTACTGGAATAACTCTTCAATGGGAGGAGCCTGCAAGAGTGGAATTAGGAAGTAGCTGAGAGACATGGTAGCTAAATCTAGAGAATCAAGGGTGGATTGTCTGATTCCTTCCTCAAAAAGGAGACCCTGGTAAGAACTCACCAATGCATCTATACCTCCCTTTTTCCCCAGCTTCTCACTATTGATCCTAATCCACTCCTCCAATCCCTCTTTCATCTGACAGCTTTTCAAGTACCAGAAGACAACTGTCTCTCCCTACCTTCCCTCCAACTACTCTTTGCTCCAAGCTAAGCACTCCTTGTTCCTTCAACCAATCCTCATGGAAGCTCTTCATCATCTTTCAGAGAGGAGAATTTATCAATACCTGTGTTCAAATGTGGTTCTCAAATGTATCCTCTAAGGATAACGAGATTGACAGATCAAGTGAATGATAAATATTTTAATGCTATTTTGCGCACATGGAAGTGGGAGAAGTAGCTAATAGGACAGTGGGGTATGTGTGTGTGTGTGTGTGTGTGTGTGTGTGTGTGTGTGTGTGTGTGT
>NW_027187419.1:69647779-69652704 GCF_028583685.1 Petaurus breviceps papuanus
TGTGTGTGTGTGTGTGTGTGTGTGTGTGTGTGTGTGTGTGTGTGTGTAATTTAGTACTAGTTGAATAACAGGATCCAAAGCATAGTCATTAATGAGTTGATAACAACTTGGAAAGAAGTCTGTCATCAAGTGCTCCAGGGACTTGTCCTCAGCCTTCTGCTACTTAATATTTTTATTAATGACTTTTTGATGAAGGCATATATGACATATTTATCAAATTTTCAGATAATATAAGACAGGAATGGATTGCTAACATACTGAAAAAGAGGCTCAGGATAAAAACAAATTACAGTCTATAATGATGGACCAAACATGATGATATGAAACTCAATGCCAATAAACATAAACAATAAACATTTGAACATTGATTCAAAAATCAATGTATCAGGCATAAATTGTAAAAGTTTCATATAGACAACAGATCTGAGAGATTTAGTGGACTTCAAGTTCAAAATGAGTCAGTGGTATAATATGGTTATACAAAAATGTAATATTATCTCAGACTGAATTAAGGAATTAGGAAGGACACTGACAAATTAAGGAATATCTAGAAAAGGGTGATAAGAACCATGAAGGACGTAGGTGCCATGCCATATTTGAAAGAATTAGAAATATGCAGCATAAAAACTAAATACAGTAAAATATGATAATGGTTTTTAATTATTAAAAAGATTTTCATTTAGAAAAGGGGTTAGATTACTCTGTTTGGTTCCAGGAAGAAGTACAAAAACGAATGGATAGACATTTCAAAGAGGTAGGTTTCAGTTCAATGTAAGGAAAAAACTCCTTAACAAGTAGAGCTATTGGGGCAGCTGGGTGGTACAGTGGGTAGAGCACTGGCCCTGGAGTCATAAGGACCTGAGTTCAAATCTGGCCTTAGACATGAACTAGTTGTGTGACCCTGGGCAAGTCATTTAACCCTGATTGCCTCCACTAAGCCCCCAAAACAATTTTAGCTATCTATCAATGCAATGAGTTGACTCAAGAGATAGATAGGTTCCCCTTCACTAGAGATCTTCAAGGAAAATCTGGATGATCACTAATTAGGGCTGTATAGAAGTAGATACCAAGTGCTACATCTAATAAAATAAAATTTAGCTGGGGATAAATATAAGATCTAACACCTTAATTATTGTAAACTAGAATGGAGAAGACATGATTTAATAATAGTTTGAGAAAGATTTTGGGGTATTACTGAATGTCAATCTCAGTATGGGCCAGCTGAGTGCTATGGTGTAATGGTAAGAGAATTTGAAGATCTTCCCTGACCTTTAATAAGCCTAGGGAATTCGAAGAAGGCCCCTTATTGAACCTCATTTGGAGCCCAACAAGAGAAGCTTGCTTAGGGGAGGCTTATTGTTCAGGAAGGCTGTGTGGCCAATCTGGTAATGAGTTGTTATGTCATGTATCTTGTAAATGTGATGTATTTATTTTGTGGGGATTATGTTGTACCTAAGAGATGTTAGTGCCAATTCAGATATAAGTTCCCTGTGTAATAGGTGTGAAAGATCTTGGGGCAGAATGTAATGGCTAGGGAATTTGGAGATCTTCCCTGTCCCTTAATTGGCCTAGGGAATTTAAAGATCTTCCCCATCCCTTAATGGGCCTTTCTTGGAGCACAACAAGAAAAGTGTGCTTAGAGCAGGCTTGCTTTTCAGGAAGGCACATACCTTTTGTTACTTTGTAATCAGGCAGTGGGTTATGAAGGTTGTGATATTTTCTGACCTTGGAGAAGGCTACGTATACCTCTGAGGTGAGGTTTTGCTTTGGGGCTCAGAATTGTGTGATTTGGCCAGATTAGACTCTGGGTAGCTGTTGAGAACCCCAGCTTTGAAAACCCAAATTTTGGTGCTTTTCTTTCTGGTAACTAACTATGTAGGTATGTGATGGTCAGACAGCTAGAAGCCATGTCTGTTGGTCTATTGAATTGTGTTATTTTTTTCTGTCTGTATTTTTTGTCTGTTTGTATTTTCTATGAAGTTCAGGGTGCTGACTTTTCTCCCTGAACTAGGTAAATGATATATGTTTGATTAAAGTAAGATTGTTAACCCCTTTTGAGTTACTTTCCTTTAGAAAAACAGATCAAAGAACCTGTGTTAGCAGCCATCCTGGGTATGCTAGGGTGCTTGCTGCTACATAGGGTAGCCAAGAAAGCTAATACAATCTTAAACTGCATTAAGAGAATTACTTTGTCAAAGAGTTTGCAGTCCCACTGAACTCTTTTACACTATAGGCCACATTCAGAATATTGTTTGGTGCCACATTTTAGGAAGGTCATTGGCAAGATGGATAGCATTTAGGTTGGTGAAAGGATATGTCACCAGATTACTACTAGGGGGTTTAACTTGGAGGAGAGAAAATGTTAGGACATGCTAGCTGCCTTTAAGTTGCTGAAGGGTTGTCATGTAAAACAAGTATTAGATTTGTTCATTTTTGTCTCTGATATAGAACTAGGAGCAATTGGTGGCAGCTTCAAAGAAGCAAATGTAGAGTTGCCATTAGCAGAAAATTAATGACTTCCTCACACTCATTCTAATGTGAGTTCCCCATTATTGGAGGTAATCAGGCACAAATGGACTAACTTGTTGTTGGTTACATGAAGCATTCTTGTTTAGGTATACGTTTGACTAGATGGCCTCCAAGATCCCTTACAACCCTGAGACCCTATGTGTGATTCTCTGAATTTTCTCGAAATGAAAAGGACCTCTATTCCTTTCCTATTCCTATACTCTCTAGTCCAGTCAAAACTAAAGTAGGAAGGCCTTCTACACCATTGCCTACAGGTCTTTCAACCTTTCTTTGATTGTCTATAGTGACAGGACTCTTACTAGGTAGTCCATATCATTTTACTAGGTAGTCCATATCATTTTGGGATACTTCTAACTGGTCTTCTTCATACAGAGCTCAAAGATTCAATGCCAAATTTGATAAATAAGACTTTAATACCTTTATTCAAATCAGCGATAAAAATCCTAAGGCAAACATACCAGAGTACAGAGACTACAGCTTGCCAAGAGAAACCTCCCTCTAAGCTAACCTTGATCCATTTAAATGATCCATTACTATTATATAAGAATGCCATAAGAAAAGATGAAAGGGATGATTTCAATGAATCCCAGGAAGACTTGTAGGTGATACAGTGGATAGAGCCCTGCAACTAGAGTTAGGAAGATTCATCCTCCTGAGTTCAAATCTGACAGATTCTTACTAGCTGTGAGACCCTGGGAAAGTCATTTAATCCTGTTTGCCTCAGTTCCCCCATTTGTAAAATGAGTTGGAGAAGGAAATGGCAAACCACTCTAGCATCTTTGCCAGGAAAACCTCAAATGGAGACAGGAAGTGTTGGGTGCAACTCAACAACTACAACATACAGTGCTTTAAAATTTTCAAAGCGTTTTCATACATTATTACATTTAAGCCTGATAGTTATCCTGTGAGGTTGATATCACAGATGTCACTATTCCTATTTTACAGATAAGGAAATTGGGCTCTGAGGAACTTAACTAAATGACTTGTCTATGGTTGCACAGGTAGAAAGTATTGGATATAGAATACAATTTTAGTTCTTCCTGTCCACAAGCTCAGGACTCTATAAAAATGTAACATCATTATTACCTGTACTTAGCACAATGCATTGCATACAATAAGCATTTAGAACATGTTTGTTTGATTGCTATTTTTGATGGTGATATTCAATTGTTTCTACATATTTGTTGTCATTTTCCTGTTTAAATAATTTCCTTGCTAACAACTGTTCAGAGAGCTATCTGTTTTGTAGTGGAGAGACTAACAGATTCAGAGTCAGAACTGGATTTAAATCATGACTCCTCTACTTACTTGATGTCCGACCTTGGACAATTTAGTTTACATGTCTTATGATTATTTTTTATAGCTCTAAAATATGGGCAGTAATATTTGAACTCACTGCATCATGGAGTTATTGTAAGGATCAAACAAAACAATTTATATGAGTACTTTTTGGAAATCACAAATGACTAAATATGTCAGCCATCCCACTTCCACCTTTCCAAAACAAACAAACAAACCCAATAATGCTTTTCAAGAATGCATTCAAAGTAAGAATTATTTATATTGAGAATGAACATTTCCTTGTCTAAGTATTATTGAAAACCCAGAAATGTTGTTTTTGAATGTATGGGAAACTCATTCCTAGTGCTCTCTCCAGTGGTCACTGCATAGCAAAGCTTCTTGAGGCTAAAAGTGAGATAGAAAATGGGTTCAGTCATCAGGATTAAAACAGAGATAAGAGAACTTTCATCTAGAAAGTTTTCTAAATTCCTCCCTCTAGGTGTGATTTTGCTTTAATTTATCAAGCATCAAATCTGAAAGGACTTGGAAGCATCCTGGAAAATATAGCGGAAATGGATCTAGAAGATGAAAGTAGATTTAGAGAGCCCTAGAATCTGGGTCAGAAGGGACCTTTTGAAGTCAAATCCAATCTTTCCCTGAAATAGGAATTGTGCTTAGCACATCTGCTAACACCCCTAACATCTGAAAAATCATGTCAGATGTTGTGCAAACTAAAAATGCAGCCTGAGACAAACACTTCATTCTCACTTACTGAATGTAAGGTCATATTTAATCAAGGAAACTATAGCTTTGTCAGCATCTTAGTAATTTTCATTTCTTATTTTCACATTGAAGGTGTTCCTGGGCATTGACCCAGTGGGAACAGTATCTTTTCCTCTCCCTCCCTCCCTCCCTCCCTCCCTCCCTCCCTCTCTTTCTCTCTCTTCCTCTCCCTCTCTCTCTCTCTCTCTCTCTCTCTCTGTTTCTCTCTCTCTCTCTGTCTCTCTCTCTCTGTCTCTGTCTCTGTCTCTCTCTGTCTCTCTGTCTCTGTCTCTCTCTCTGTCTCTCTCTGTCTCTCTCTCTCTCTGTCTCTCTCTCTCTGTCTCTCTCTCTCT
>NW_027187419.1:69652804-69716658 GCF_028583685.1 Petaurus breviceps papuanus
TCTCTCTCTGTCTCTGTCTCTCTCTCTCTCTCTGTCTCTCTCTCTCTCTGTTAGGATACAGCTCCATATGGTAAAAGGTCATAGAGAAGGCCTCTTGCTACTTACAATGGTCTGGCCTGTTTAGAATCATCAGCACCAGATGAGCTCCAATACCATTTTATGTAGCTTAAATATTGTGGAGAGAGGGAAAGATAGTGTGGCTTCAACCTGGAGATTTGACTTCAGCTATGCTTTTTGGGAAATGGTTTATAATCAGTTTGATATGTTCCCCTTTGCCTCAGGGCCCCTCCATTGTGGAGACACAGGCAGTCAGCAGTTTTAAAAACTCTCATCTCCTATTCCAGACTATTCTCATATTTTGAAGACTTAGGGAGATTTTCATGAAACAACCAAACAGACCAATAACACTTTAAGCAAACAGGCCTTCAATACAGTGTGTTTTAGCTCACATGAGGGAAGATTTAGCCTTAACTTGAGACATTCAAGAAGTGAGTGCCAAGGAATCATGTTCCTAACCAGGGTAGTTTTCAGAATTTCAGGTGAGATGGTCTTCAGGCCATAGCAAGAAGAGGAAGGTGAGAGGGAGGATTCCCAATGATCCTGTGAGAGTCAACCACAGGTTGTTAAACATTTGTCATATTTTTATTTTGTTGCATTCAAGACTGACCAGAGGCTATGTTGTTATCCTGTGAGTAGTTATTCTGTGAGTAGTCAACCTAGAAAATGTCCTCCTGAGTTAGTGACCACCAGAAAGAAAATTAAAACCCTTGGTCATTGTCAAGTAATCAAGTAAGTTAACACATGTAAAGTGTTTACAGCCCTAAATAAATTCTTGTAATTAAGAAACCAAATAGTTTGGGAAGTTGACACCCTTCACACCAAACTCCTTGGATGATAATGAAGGCTAGGAATAGCCTCCTGGCTCTTCCATTCCTTTTGATCCTTTGGGTTATACACAGTCACTTCTTGCCATTTCTGAAATAACAGCTGAATACAAGAAAGCTTTTATAGAAAGAGATCGTCAAATTTATTCAGCACAAGAAGTGGATTTCCCATCAGAATACTGAGAAACACTGTGAGTATTGAGAATTTGGTTTCCCACCATGACAAGCTTCCAAGTAATTGAAGGGAAATAGTAAAAATAAAATAGCTTTTGAAGATAACGAAAAGAAGTCCTCACTGGTCGCTTGAGTTCTGATTGCATTCTATATCAGACAATTTTCCTAACGGGATTGTCTAAAGAGGTTATTGACTTACCCTCCTAATGTCTCAAACCAGCCCATAAATCATGGGAAAGAATCTACACAGAGTTTATTCCTTAAGCCAAAGAATGAGTGAGCAAGAAAAAGAGAGAAAGGTTAAAACATTAGTTATTGATTTTTTTTGGAAGGCAAAATTAATAGCTGTTTCTCCTCCTCTACAGTTAAGTCCATGTCCTAACTATAACCTTTCTTTCACTTGCAAAGCCTATGGAACACATTCAGGATCTTGGGATTACTTCTTTGATTGAACCAGTTAAATCAAAATATTATTCTTCATGGGAGGTTGACTTGGTATTTGGACTGTTGATGTGAAATTTTTCATTTCAGCTGTTCCCTCAGGGAACCCTGGCCCAGCTATCAGCAGCCTTCCCTTTCCTCTGATTTCTAGCATTTCAGAACTTAACCTGATTAGAATAGACAAACCACAGTTGCATAAGCCTCAAAAGTTTTATAGGTTTTAATATGTGGCAGAAATGAAACCCAATTACCTCTGACCCAATGCTCTTACTATCAGTGAAGGAAATGAGGAAATGTTCCTACTTCTTACAAGTGCATGTCTACAGTAACGGGAACAGAAGAGGAGGCCTCTGGGAAAAGGGATAAAACACATTTTGTTCCTTTCAGACTTTTTCTTTTGTGAATTTTTTTGTTGTTGTGTCTATTCTTTGCCTCACTTCCCAAAGATACTTGACAACTAGTGAGTGTTCACATCATTTGACATTAGAAATACAAACTTAGCATTCCTGGTTATAGCAAGAAAATTGGAACTTTTTATGAAAGATGTTTTGGTTGGGCACCCAATCTATTATTTTTTGGTTTGGCATGCTTCTTGGTATTTAAACACAATTTTGATGCCTCATTTTTGTATGGAGGGGATCTTGGGTTCTTAACAGGCTTTTCTAGCTATGGCCAACGGACCTGCTTCAAACCTGGAGACATAACATACATGGATTGTAAGAGTTGATATTTATTTAGCTCAAATATTCTTAATCTTTGTTGTGAGTAATGGATCCCTTTGGCAGTTTGGTGAAGACTATGGAACACTTCTCAAAATATTTTTAAATACATAAAGTAAAGTACATATAATCAGAAAGGATACTAAGTATTTTGATATCCAATTGTTGAAATACTTTTTAAAAGTTCATTGATCCTAGATTAAGAACATGTTAAAGTTTGTACTTTATCCCATTCTAGCTTTGTAATAGCCCTGGGTGGGAGATATGATAGGTATTATAATCTCTCTTTTACAGATGAGGAAATCAAACTTAATGAGATTAAGTCAATTACCCACATGCTTACATAACTTATAAGTGTCACAGGTGGGACTTGAACTCTGGTTTCTCTTTATTTTAAGTTCCACAGTTGTATCAACAAGGCAATATTCACAGCACCTATGGTTATTATGAATATGCCACCATAGTTCTGAATCCCCAAACATAACAGACTCTCCATATACAAGACAGAAGCAAAATATTTATCCAGATACCAGAAAGCCAAATCCCAACACCAGAAAACTGAATCCATCATAGCAACAAAGAAATCTATACACAATAACATTGCAGAGAGCAATACCATCCCAAAGCTTTCCCATAAACAAACACTCACAAGCCTAGCTATCTCCTCACCTGTGTTCTCTCTCTCCCACCCTCCCAACTGCTCTGACTCCCAGCTTCCTCTGGGCTCTGCTCCAGTCTTCCTCCTCTACCTGTTCAGCAAACTTCTCCCACCACAAGCATTTGACCTATTAAGGGGCAGGGAAGATCTTCAAACTCCTATTACCATTACAACAGTCTAATTACAATGTCATTTTCCCTCTCAACTGTGTATCTATCATGCAAAGATCATCACAGTTGTGTTTAAAGCTCATTGTTTGATAGTTAGCCATCAAATAATGGATTTTTTGGATTGTGATAGCTCATGGAGACTGTCTACTAAGAATGAGCTAACATTTATATAACACTTTAAAATTTCCAAAGCACTTTATATGTTCTGTTTTGTTCTACTATTCACAACAGCCCTATGCAGTAGGTGGTATTATTATCCCTATTTTACAGACAAGGAAATTGAGGTAAACAGAGGTTAAGTGACTTGCCTAAATATCTGAGGCAGGGTTGGAAATGAGATCTCCCTGACTACAAGTTCAGCATTCCATGCATTATTCCATCTAGCTGCCTAATATGGTATTTTAATACAATAATAATAGTGAACATTTATTTAGAGTTTTAAGTTTGCAAAGCATTTGTTATCTGATTTCATCATCACAACTACATACACTGTGAGGTAGATGCTATTATAATCCTCATTTTCTAGATCAAAGCTGATATTGAGAGAGGTTAGATGACCACTCCAGGGTCATATAACTGAGCAGGACACCGTTTCTAAGTTAGAACTTGAACCTAGGTCTTCCTGACCCCAAGTCCATTTATCTATCCACCATGTCACCAGCCCACAGAGGGGAGGTGATCTGATTCACTGGAGAGAGCACCACACCATTCAAAGATGCTTTGTCCATTTAGTAAAAAATCTAGAGTTACAGCCAACATATTGAGCTTCAGGATGAAGAAAGGTTCATATGTATGAGAGGGACATAGCCTGACCAGGAAAGTTTAAAGATCCATAATAAAGCTAACATGGCTGCAAGCTTCAGACTGAAAGGGTCTACGGAACAGTGGAAATATTGACCTTTTGTGAACCTGTGTGATGTGGACCTACCATAGGTATTATAATATTGGCCTGAGTAGACTTTTCAGTGTCATGTACAAGGCATGGATCATGTGAAGTGGCAAGGTCCTGAAACCTAGCAATGAAGCAGTATTTTCTGTATCATCACTTTGAAGTATTGGACACGTAAAGAAGATAGCTGGCAGGAGGCAATTCAAATTGATGTATGAATGTTCAAATGTGTCAGCTGTAAATGGGACACACAGACTTTTAAGAACAAGTTAAGGCATGGCTTCACTTGATGCAGGATCACCAAGAAAAAAAATGCAAGGAATTAAGAGAAGGCTGTCATCTTTTTAGTAGCCATTTGGCCATTCCAAGTCTCTCCCCACTCCTAGATGATTGAACACACAGCCCCTAAGTCATTTATACTCCTTTCTTGGTAAGAACCAGAGTACAAGTTTTCACTCCGTTCTAGCTGGTCTTTGAAAGGGCAGCATAACATAATGAAAAGGGCACTAGACTCGCAGTCAGGAAGAGCCAGTTTTTAGTCCTGCCTCAGATATTTACTTGCTGTTTGATTCTGGACAGGTCATTTAGCCTCTTTGTGGTTTAACATTCTCATCCATAAAATGAGGAGACTGGACTCGTTGTCATCTGAGATCCTTTTCAGTTCTAAATCTATGGTAGGCTACATAATAATCCTTTTTAAATTGGCCTAAGGCTCTCTCTTTTTCCACTTTGTCTTCATGGTGATTTTTTTTTTCCCAAGGAAAGAACAAAGCATCTTTCATTAAGGGCCTCAATATTTGTGTATTCTTGCCTGCTGTGAAAACTATATTAATAGGCTTCTCTCTGAAGAGAAGTTATTAAAAATTTCTGTATGTTTTGTGTGCTTTTGTCATTATTTCACTTATTATTGCCAGCATGTTCATTATATCAGTATTGATCATTTTAAAATGAATTTCATCACTCCTGCATTCCCTTTAAATATGTTTTGATACTCTGCTTATTGTATCTAGAATTACATAGCAATTGTGTTTTCCTTTTACTTTATTTGAGGGTCATACAATTGATTATATTGTCTTAATTCCTTGAATGTTTGGGTCATAAAATTCTCATTCACCTCTGTGGCAGGTGGTGCAAAGCTAATGCTCCCTGTAGGTCTTCTACAAATGATTGTTGATAATAATAAAATACCTTTTTGTACATGCTACATTGACTTTATGTTCCATCTCCCAGAGTCATGGAACTAGGAGCTTCTCTAAAAAGGCATTGCCAAAAGCATCAACAGCTCAGTCTAGTGAGGCAAATACTAATTCGTATAAAAAAAATTTCTTTTTATGGAAACATAAAGTCTCAAAGCTACAGGGGACCAATGAAATCATCTAGTCCAAACTGTAACTGGACAAGAATTTCCTCAATAATAGTATTTTCAAGGGGATATTCAGGCCTCTTCGTAAGGGGGGACTCTCCACCTCTAGATGCAGCCAATTTCACTTTGGGATAACTGTAATTCTTTTCAATGAAGATTTCTTTATGTGAAATCAGTCTCCCTACAACTTCCACCCATTATATAGTTCAGAACAAATCTAATCTTCCTCTTACAAGTAAACTATGGCGGCACATGCCTGTAATCCCGGTTATCAAGAAGATTGAGCCTGGTAGTTACTTGAGTTCTGAGTAGCAGAAGGACTAAAAAAGATGAGATGTATGTCCTAAGACCAGAACAAACGTGGTGAGTCCTAGGGATTGGGGTGTATGTGTGTGGAGAATAATACCCTATGAGAGGCTAACTGGATTAGGTCAAAACTTTGAGACTAATCAATAGTGTAATTGGACCCATGAATTGGCCACTATACTTCTGAGCAAGACAGGGACAACTAGTCTCAGTTCAAGCCAATAAACATACAGTAAGTGTCTGTTATGTTCTGGGCATTGTGCTAAGTTCTAAAGATACAATTAATAAAAAGAAAGACCCTTCTTGCCCTCAGAGAACTTATAATCTAAAGAGGGAAATAGCGCACAAAAGTAGGGAGGAAAAAGGGGAGACACCAGGAGTACCTAGCATGGGGAGCATCTTTTTCTACGGAGGTGAAATGAAACCAGCCACAGAAGCAGATGCAAAGTGGATCACACTGAGACCAGTTTCTGCCCTCTATTAATGAAGGTATCAGGAGGAGTTTGGCATTGTACCCTCCAGACTTCTAATCAGAAGGGAGAGGAGGCTGAGGAACATGTTGTCAAGGTTTGAGTTAGCAGCACCATGATAAATTTAGAAGTGATGAGCTTATACTAGAAGGGGTATCTTGTTTCATAGAAGTGAAATCAGGCAGAGACGCAAATGCAAAGGAGTCTCAAAAAATAAAAAAAAGATACTACTTCACATCCTTAAAAATTTTTTTTACTGTACCCCCAAAACTTCTCTTTTCCAGACTGAAAATCATTACTTCCTCTCATTAGTCCTCATATGGCTTGGCGCTCTCCTCAGTGCTTAGCATGTAGCCTGGCACAAAGTAGGTGCTTAATAACTGTTTACTGGTTGATTGATAACTCACCATCCTAGTTATCTTCTGGACATCCTCAAACTTCATAGCATCCTTTCTAAAATGTCATATTTGGGTTTCAGTTTGACTATGAAACTGAATTAAATCATTTCTCAGTATCTAAAATTATTCTGTAGAATGGTACACTTAAATCTGATTTCTTATTCTTAAGCTTTATAGGAATGATCATCTTAATATCTTTTAATGATGACTCTATGGTCTATGGTTACCTACATTTATCTTTATATTTGTCAAGTTTTGTCACTCTCACCATCTTACTCAGTTTCCCAGGCTAGAATCTCTAGAGTCATCTTTGACTCCTCTCTTGTCTACATCCAGCCATTAAATGTCATCCTTTCTTCCTTAGCAGTGCATTAACTTACCTCTTTTCCCTCCATTCCCATTGTCCCTATCCTAGTTCAAGTCTTCATGACATCTCACTTAGATTACTACAGCATTCTCCTAGCTGGCTCTTCACACTCCAGGTTCTTATCTCCCCTGCCCACAAATCTTTTGCATAGCTTCATGCTATTACCTTTCTAAAATGCTATTTTCCTTATTCATTCACCTGCTCTAAAACTATGAGTGACCCTCCAAAATCAAGCCCAAACTCCTCAGTCTGTCATTTCAAACCCTTGATCTAATTCTTCCTTACTTATCCAAACACATTTCCCACTGTTCCAACGATTTGCTTTAGCTGATGGTTAGATTACTTGGCTAGTTACTCTCTTCTTCACAGAAGATTTATTAAGCACTCACTGTGTGCATAGCAGTGTCATATGTTTGGGGAGACACAAGGCTCATCTTTGAAATATTCTCTGTGCTCAAGGAATTTATAGTTTAGAAGGCAAAAGGATACCAATGCAGTATACAATATTATATCATAAATAAATTAGAGGCACAAAAATGGACACACTCCATGAGATCAGATAGGCATCATTGTTTCTGTCTGAGAGAGAACAGGGAAGCACAGGATAGTTTGGAGGAGACCTCTGAAGTAATACAATGCAAATCCTTCACTTTACAGATGAGGAAAATGAGGCACAGGGAGGTTAAATGATTTGGCCAAGATGGTTCTAGAGAACAAATAATGAAATCACAGGGAACATAATTTGATACATTCCTCTTTCCTCATGTCAGAGGGCAGGAGGACTCCTAATTCAGGATATTGTATATGTTCTAGGATATGATTATTCTATTGGGTGATTTTGCTAAGTTGTTATTGTTTTCAGTCAACAAGCATTTAATAAATTGACTCAAGATGCAACTAGGTGGTACAGTGGTCACAGCCCTGGACACAAACTCAGAAAGAGTTTTAAAGTCAGCCTCACACACTTAGTGCCTGTGTGACCCTTGTAACAAATAGGCAGAGTCATGTAAAAAAACAAAAACAAAAAACCCAAACCTTTCACATTGGTCATGTCTCAAAATACATTTTATTTTCCATCTTGAGTCCATCTCCTTTGTTAGGAGGTGGGCAGCATGTTTCATCATTAGTCCTCTAAGTCTGTGGTTTATCATTGCATTGAGCTGAGTTTTAAAGTCTTTCAAAGTAGATTGTCATTGTTGTTTTTGTTGTTGAGTCATTTCATTTATGTCCCAGTCTTTGTTACCTCCATTTGGGGTTTTCTTGGAAAAGACAGTGGAGTGGTTTGCCATTTCCTTCTTCAGGTCATTTTACAGATGAGGAAACTGAGGCAAAGGGGATTAAGTGACTTGCCCAGGGTCACACAGCTAATAAGTGTCACATTTGAACTGAGGAAGATGAGTCCTCCTGACTCCAGGCCCAGTGCTTGTAATGGTAATATAATTTTGAATTTGAAGATCCCTTTGTGTTGGCAAAAGTAGCAGGTACTTAGCACTTGGTAACTGATCAAGCCTCTGTTGGGGAAACAGAAGGTATGAACTCCTATCACCTATTACTGACATAAGAGGAAGGGGTTGGCTGAAGGAAGTAGCTAATTCTGTGTATATGAGAAAAGCCCCAGAGAGACACAGTCAGAATTTCCTTGAGACCGAGATCTGGTGGCAGAGCAGCTACAGAAGAATGGAGATCTGAGTCCTGAAAACTTGTGGTGATGGAGCTTCTTTTGAACAGGATCCTAGGAGCCCAGAGCCCAGAACCAGGGGGCCAGAGCCAGGAGCCCAGGTGACTGAAGCATGACTGGGATGCTGAGACTTTGTTTGTTTGCGGTTTGCTTGAGCCTTGAATTCCCTGGAGCATAAAAGGTGAAGGATCTGATATGGACCAGACCCTGTGAATGCCAGTGTAGAGCAGGACCTGCCCAGAGAGCTGGTTAAGGAACTGGGAGCTGTCTGCCTTTGAACCCAGGTGACAGTCTAGTGAATCCAGGTAGAATCTGGGACCATGGAAGGGGATCCAGGGAATCTGAGAACAGGCCCCCAGTCAAGATGAAAAGACCTTTCTTTGGGTACTGAGTAATTATGGAATTAATAGTTTACTAGTGACCTAAGGGGTGGAAGGTATATGATACTTAGTAAGACTTTGCTGAATAAGTGACTGATTGTACTTTGAGATATTGTTACTGATAAGTGACTGATTGAGTTAATCAAGACTTTGCCCCAAGAGTGGAAGACTTTGCCTATTGTACTTTGATACTACTGATAGAGTTAACTTAAGAGTGACTATTTTACTTTGAGACTATGTTGTGAATATTATATTGTGTTTTTCTGTGATAAGTTGTAATATTGTGAATGCTGTACCTTGCTTTTCCATGTATATTTTGCTTTTGTTATGGAATAGATTTATCACTACACCGAGTAATCAGAACCTTAAAAAAAGCTGTTCACAGTAGCATTCTTCTGGAAAGCTTCTATGCATGGCATTACAGTGCTCTATCCACTGTGTCACCTAGCTGCCCTCATTATAATGTATACATTTTCTCTTGATTCTGCTAATTTTACTCTCCATCATTTTATACAAGTCTTCCTGGGATTCTTTGAAATCATTCCTTTCATCATTTCTTATGGTGTTCCTATGTAATGGTATTACATTAAATTCATAAATTATAGTTTACCCAATAATTCCCCTGTTTATGGGTACCCCTTTAGTTTACAGTTATTTGCTAATCCCCAAGTATCTGCTATAAATATTTTCATACATATGACTTTTTTCCCTCTTTTGTTGAACTCTTTGGGCTATCACATTCTTGCTTCAAGTGATATTGCTGGGCCAAAGGGCAGACACAGTTCAGTGACTTGGAAGCGTGGTTGCAAATGGTTTTCTAGAAACATTGGGCTAATTCACACCTCCCCAGCAGCATATAAATGTGCCCATTCTCCCAGGACTCCAACATGTCATTTTTTGTCATCTTTGTGATTTTGGTGCATTTTCATGGATCTGTTGAATACCTTGAATTTTTTTCCTTTGAAAATTCCATATTCTCTCACCATTGATCAATTAGGAAATGTCTCTTTGTATCACGAACTTGTAGAAGGTAAAATCAGCTCAATTTTCTGACTTTTCAGTGATATTATGGGGCCTAGGAGCAAAATCAGATAAGTTATATTGTGGAATTGGCATAGGGCAAAACTCCACAGATTGAGAATAGCATGAGGTTGAGCACCTGCTGTCATCTCTTCTCTCAGACAAGAAATTTTAGAATACTAGAAAGTGAAACATTAAAGTGATAGACAATTGTGTCAAGCCTGGGACATGAGACGTGGAATAGAAGTAAGGGAGATGGACTAGGAAAACAGTAATGGGTCAGGGGACCAGAGATTATAGAAATTCAATTTAATAATTTAATGCAACAAACAAAATGAAGTTATTACTATATGTAAAGCTTGGGGCCAGGGATACACAGATGAAAAATAACATAGTCCCTGTCCTCAGGGACTTTACAGTCTTCTTGGAGATACAATACATTTAGAAATGATTGTAGTATAAAGGAGACTGTGATGGGGGCAAAGAAGAGATGCTGGGGTATAATTTGAGAATATTGCAAACACTTTCATCCAGGGAGAGGATAAGAGGGCAAGAGAAAGATTTATAGCTTTTACCCACTCCATGGTTCAGCCAAACTGGCATTCTTGCTGTTCCTTATGCATGATATCCTTCTTTCTCTCTGCCTCTGTACAGACTATACCCTCCTCTCTGAATTTCTAGATTTTTCCAAAGCCCATTTCAAATGCCACCTCTTACAAGAATATTTCCCCAATTTCCCCAACAGCTAGTACCCTTATACCTTGTGTATATGTTCGATGTATTTGTCTGCATTATTTGGGCAGCTAGTTGGTCCAGGAGATGGAGTGCCAGACATGGAATCAGGAAGACTCATCTTCCTGAGCTCAAATCTGCCCTCAGATGCTTACTATGTGGGACCCAAACGGAAATGGACAATTCATTTAATTCTGTTTGTCTCAGTTACCTCATCTGTAAAATGAGCTGGGGAAGAAAATGCAAACCACTCCAGTATCTTTCCCAAGAAAACCCCAAATGAGCTTATGAAGTATCAAATACAATGGAAAAATGGCTGAATTTGTGTGGATGGTACTTCTCCCCAGTCAATACAGTATAAGATCTTTAAGAGGGAGATGGTATCATTTTTGGATTTGGGTCCTCAATATCTAGCACAGTGTTTGGTATGCGGTAGATATTTAGTGTCTGTTAGCTGGTTGATTGATTAAGGGTGTAATCCCTGAACTAAGCCTTGAAGGAAGGGAAGGATTTCAATGGGTAGGGATGAGAAGAAAGTACATTTCATGAATGAAGGGTAGTGTGAGAGAATGAATCTAAGTGGGTATCCTTGCTAGCCTCATTAGTACATCATTATTTTGACTGCTGTAATACAACTTATGGTTAAAGGTGTTACTGATATATAAATTTCTTTTTTTTGCTTTTTTGGAGGGCAATTGGGGTTAAGTGACTTGCAGAAGGTCACATGGTTACTTTTTGTGTTAAGTGTCTGAGGCCGGATTTGAACTCAGGTCCTCCTGACTCCAGGGGCAGTGCTCTACTCACTGTGCCACCTAGCCTCTCCTGATATATAAATTTCTATCTACAGAAATGTAGCTAAATGATGACCCAAACCCCAGCATTTATTACTTATTATATAGCAAAACTACAAGTACAAACATCATTTTAGCAAACTCCTTTTCCAAGTAGAAGCATTTTAACTAAATATGGCTTATTGAAATCCTTTGTGCTTGCATGTTAATAATTAATGACTTATATAAAGCATAGTAATTTGTAACCTTAGTTTCCAGGATTAAAATACAACAGTTTTCATCTTTCCTTATCACATCTCTAAATGGAATGGGCTTTACTATCGAGTGCATTCTCCTTACCAATACATATTCATAAACATATGCAGTGCATATGCACATGCATGTGTGCATGCGAACGCACACACATACACACACAAGATCATTCTTAGGATAATTATTATGTACCAGATCTGTGCAGATTTCCTACCCTGAAATAATTGTCAGCTTCCAAAGTTGATGATTACATATCATGCTTAGGCTAATTATGAGAGACTTCCTAACAAAGGTATTGTCTATAAATCCTTCCCTCTGCTGGCCCTCCTCAGACAACAGCCACCTGAACCTATGGTCTCTGAGGGTCTTGAATCTGTGCAACTACCAAGTTGCCCTGAAAGACTAATCATTACAGGGGCGGCTAGGTGGTGCAGTGAATAGAGCGCCGGCCCTGAAGTCAGGAGGACCTGAGTTCAAATTCGGCCTCAGACACTTAATACTTACTAGCCATGTGACCTTAGGCAAGTCACTTAACCCCAATTGCCCTCCAAAAAGCAAAAAAAAAGAGACTAATCATGACAACTTTAAGAAAGTTGTAGGATGTAAAATAAACCTACATAAAAATCACCAATGTTTCTATGTATTACCAATAAAACCCAGCAAGAGGAGATAGAGAAATTCCATTTAAAATAACTACATACAATGATTTAAATATAAAGGGTGATTTAAGCAAATTAGGGGAGCACGTAAAATTTTGCCTGTCATATCTATGGATAAGGGAAGAATTGATGATCAAGCAAGAGATAGAGAGGCTCATGGGAGGTAAAATGGATAATTTTGATTACATGAAATTAAAAAGGTTTTGCACAAGCAAAATCAATGGAGCCAAAAATTAGAAGGAAAGCAGGAAACTAGGGTGACATTTTACAGCAAGTTTCTCTGATAAAGGCCTAATTTCTCAAATATATAGCAAACTGAGACAAATTTATAAAAATAAGAGCCATTTCTCAATTGACAAATGGTCAAAGGATATAAATAAACAGTTTTCAGAAGAAGAAATCAAAGCTATCAA
Source organism: Petaurus breviceps papuanus (assembly GCF_028583685.1). Taxonomy (NCBI): domain Eukaryota; kingdom Metazoa; phylum Chordata; class Mammalia; order Diprotodontia; family Petauridae; genus Petaurus; species Petaurus breviceps. The sequence continues at coordinate 69,665,569 of NW_027187419.1, forward strand.
TAATCATATGAATAAATGTTCCAAATTATGATTGATTAGAGGAATGCAAATTAAAACAGCTCTTGAGGTACTACAACACACCTAGCAGATCAGCCAAGATGACGGAAAAGGAAAATGATAAATGCTGGAGAGAATGTGGAAAAGTATGCTAGTGAAGAGTAAAGTTGTGAAGTGACTGGAGAACAATTTGTAACTATGCTCAAATGGCTATAAAACTGTGTATACCCTTTGATGCAACAATACCTCTACTAGGTCTGCATGCCAAAGAGATCAAAGAAAAGGGAAAAAACCTTTATATGTGCAAAATATTTATAGCAGCTCTTTTGGGTGAAAAAGAATCAGAAATTGAAGGGATATCAATGGGAATGGCTGATCAAGTTATGGTATATGATTGTGATGGAATACTATTGTGCTATAAGAAATGATGAACAGAATGTCTTTTAAAAACCTAGGAAGACATATGAACTGACTCAAACATGAAGTAAGCAGAACCAGGAAAACACTATGTAGTAACAGAAATTTGTAAGGATGACCTACTCTGAAAGACTTAGTATGAATGATTAATGCAATGTTTCCAAGATGATTTCAAAGAACCCATGATGAAAAATGTTTTCTCGCTCCAGAGAGCAATCTGATGAACTCTGAGGGCAGAGTGAAACATACTTTTTTCACTTTATGTTTCTTGTTTTTTTCAGCATGGTAAATATGTTTTATATGACTTCACATATATAATTAATATCATATTGCTTGCTTTCTCAATGGCAGGGGGAAACCTAAAGGGGGAAGATATTTTGGAATTTTTCCTTTGAAATTAATGTTACAAATAAATAAGAGGGGGCAAGACTAATCATGAGTTCAGAAGAGACTCTCCATGTACTTATCTATGTTTATCTTGGCTGATTAGTTTCCCTAACCTAAAAGGCAAAAGTGATATTACTGAGAAGAATTGATTTCAGAAGCAAAGCTTTTTCTACATAAATGCAAGAGGAACCTGGCTTCAAAAATGCATTACTACCAAAAAGTTATTCTGCAGTTCTCAGTGGGTGCTGTCACTTATATGTATGTTTTGAATACTGGTTAAGGAAGAGAAACCAGATAGTCCAAGAGCAGCATTCCACTCACATTGAAGCACCCTACTGGGGTCTGTTAGCTTTCACAATTGCTACACTCACTAGTTGGCTATGATGTGGCAGATTATATTGTAGCCTTCAATAAATACTGCTGAAATACATGTAAGTTATGTGTTGAATTTTGCCACTTATTAATGGCACAGAGTTGCTGTCATCCACATAATGGCCTACATAGGGATTATTTGCTAGTTGTTGAGAAATACACAGGTGAATCTTTTCCCCTATTCTTGGAATTCACCCTTTAAACCTACTGGATTGTTGAACAGGGTAGAGGAATAGGGTAGTAAGACATATATTAGGCAGATTATTTTCACATGTTTATGAAGGATGGACAAGACAAGGAAGACTGAAAGGACTTACAATTAGTTAAAACATTAAAAAAATTCAGGGGAGAAGTAGGAAAGACTTGAGCTAGGATGGTAGTTGTAGGAGTGGATAGGGCAAGGTAAATGAGAGAAAGATTGAGGGCTTTAATCCACAGGCCTTCCTTGCAAATTATGAGATATAGGCAGTGAACAAGGAAAATCAGGATGCCTCCAAGTTTTGAGCCAGGGTGACTAGAAGGACGTTGATGCCATCAGTAGAAATAGTTACAAGACCCAAGGTTTAGTATGCATGAGATGTAAGAAAGGGGGAGAGATAAGAGGTTATGGTAAGAGAGTAAAATTCCAGAGTTTTGAAATTTGAAAGTGTGTTATAAACAACTGTAAGAACTGGTAAGCTCTAAGGGATGACTGTATCAGTGTGTGATTGAAATAGAATGAAACCAGGGGAATGGAGCTGGGGAGATTGAGAAATTGTGTGGCTGGATTGTTAAAGTAGGTCATAAAAATGAATGTTGAAGTCCCTGAGGATAGTGGTAGAAGAATGTGTGTGGAGGAAGTGGGGAGGAGGGCAGTTAAGTTTGTGAGTTGTTAATTAAACCACTAAGAAAGTTGTGGAAAGGACCAGGAGGTGTAGGATTAGCCTTTTTTTTTTTTTTCAGATATGGTCAATATGTTGATTTACTTTACTTAACTATACTTTTCTGTTACAAAATTTCTGTTTTTTGGTGAGTGGAGAAGGGAGCAAATTTATGGATCGTCATTGTGATATTAAGAAAAAGGAAATAAGGAAAAGAACATCAATGGAATATAAACTACATGTAAGAGCATAAGGCTCATGTTAAATTTAATATATACTTCAAAAGTAAACTGCACATAACAAAAGTTTGGAGTTTCATGAACAGTCTTCTTTTATGTACTATGCATATGGAAATGTTCATATTTGTTGATTTTCTACATTTGTAAAGCTATGTTGTTGTTGTTTTTTAAAGAAAAAAATGACCTGGTGGTTAATAGAAGACAGCAATATGGATGCGGAGAGGATAGTATAAGCTAGTATCATCATCAAACTCTGAAAAATGAAAGATCACTGAAGAATATCAAGAGGAATGTCAATAATGGAGAGGGAGGAGTAGCCCCCCCCCTTTCTTCTAACCTTGTGGAGAAAGGAAATAGGAAGAGGAATGGCTTCAATGGAGAGTACTGAAGGGATACAGTACATATAAGGGAGAGGCAAATTTTATTTGAACTGAATAGATAGAAGAAATGTTGGTTGAAAAGTTTGAGGATTTAGGAGAATTTCTTGAGAACCCAGTGAGTATCCCAATGGTCATAGTAGAATGGGCTATAAGATGGAGGGAATAGGTAGGGGTAAGCAGGATCGAATAAGCAGAAGTCATACTCATGGTTGGTTAGGAGTAAGACTAATTAGCATGGAGATAAATATTCAGGAAGAATTTGTGTGGGCTTGCTACTCCCACCCAAGTCAATAAGACTGCAAGACCAAGATTTGGAAACCAGTATAAAAGAATATAGATCAACATGCCATGCTTTCTTAAGGGAGCACTTACAGAATTAATCCATTTCAGAGTTCAGAATAGAATTTGAAATACCGGTATTTTGGCAGTCCTCCACAATGTTTTTCCCCAGGTGAGCTTCAGTTCCTTGACAGAGGGAATGACCAGACCTTAAGGCTTTTATTGTCTTTACAATAAAACTGTTAGTCCCTAGCAACAATCTTCTACAGAATTCCGAGACAATTCTATAAGATTCTATCTTTTGAGGGCAGCCAGGTAGCACAGCGAGTAAGAGCACCGGCTCCAGTGTCGGGATGACCTGGGGATTGAATCCAGGCTCACACACTTAGCACCCACCCAGAAACACCTGGCTGTGTAACCTTGAGCAAGTTACTTAACCCCAATTGTTTTAAAAAAAAAAGATTCTATCTTTCAAGTACCTCTCAGTTTTATTTGTCAAGCTGCAGCTGAAGATGATAGATGTTTAGGTTGCCACTGGAGGGGAGTAGGAAAATGGGGGAAAGCTTAAGAAATAAATCCTGAGAAGAATTGGAGGTAAGCAAAAGAGCAAGGGAAAGGGAAGATTTGAGGGAGTAGACTGGAGGAAAAACGATCATTCCTTATTTACCTGGCTATGTATGATCCTATGTTGAATCAAATATAAATTCCCTTTTCTCACCAAGTCTTTCCTCCCTCCTCCATCTACCATATTTATTTGCACACCAGACACCTTTGTGTAATGTACACATTTATTTTCAGACTAAAATATTGCTACAAGTATTTTATTAATATGCACACTTTTCCCCATCAAGATGGCAGCAGGCCACTCAGACTGGTGATGTATGGACAGTTCAAGGCTACAAACACCAATACCACTTTTATTTATTGATACTTCCTTGCCTAAAACTCACTAATGCTCTATGGAACTGGTTTCATCTGTCATAGATATGAAACCATAATAATGATTGTCTCCCTCTTTTTATTTTCTTTAGACATTTCAAACAATAAACCCAGAGCAAAGAAAGATGGGTTGGTGCAAATATTACATAACAGATGAGAAATAGCCAACATTGATGGAATATTTTAAGGTTTACATGATCTTCTACTTGCATTATTTCATTTGTGTCCCAATATACACTGTGAGGTTAAGTGATACAGTGATGATTAATTTTGTTTTACAGATGAGAAAACATGTCCAGAAATGTTAAGTTACTTATGCCTGGTGATATAGCCAGAAAGTCTCAGAGGCAGAATTTGAACAAAGGCCTCCCTTATTCAGTGGCCACCACTTTATCCACTGTACTAGCACCGCGATACGGACTCACATGAAGCTTTCACTTTACTCAGGGGATCCTTCATCCCAAAGGGTATGGGAATTCTCTCCATTGGTGTAGACCAGAACTCATTCATGCCCTCTAACCCTATGAGAATCTTGTCTCTCCCTTTCCATAAATCCAATTCAGCTGTAACATATTAAATATTTTACTATACGCTAGATGCTGGACTATGCAGTAGGCATACAAAGACACAGATGAAATAGCCCTTGTCTTCAAGGAAATTATATTTATCTTGAGAGGATAAAATATATAAATATTGTTTATTTCAAGGGAAGGCAAAAGGAATAAGCATTTCAATAATACCTTCGCATCAGGAATTTTTATAAGTCATATCTCATTTTTGATTCTCACAATAATCTGGTGAGGTAGATGTTATTATTACCCCTATTCTACAGTTGAAGAAAATGAGGGAAACAGATTAAGTGATATGCCCAAGGCTGCACAACGTGTGTCTGAGACCAGATATGAACTGACATTTTCCTGACTCTAGGCCCTTCACTCCATTATACTACCAGCTATGATCAGAATAATGCTTTCTTTGAACCAGAATAATTGAAAAAAATTCATCTCTAGGGGATCCTTCTGTTTGAACTTTGTGCAGAAAAGTCTCCATGATAGTAACAATGCCTTTGGGGATCATATGTCTTCAGTATTGGAGATATACTGTCCTTTATGACTGTATTGATTGTGAAATTCAGGATATCATAGAATAAGGCCATATCTGCCATAGGGTATGTATGATACTCTCTATATATGGGAAATGCTACGGTGGAGAAAAGCTTTGGAGGCTGCATTTTGTCTTACTGGGTAAATGATTTTTCATATGTGTGATCAATAAATAATAAATGCAATGGGAACATATATTCTTCATCCTACTCAACTAATCATGTGACTGTGATGATGCAGTCTACTCTGGGAAATCATCATTGTGTTCAGTCAGTAAGTACTTTTCTTATGTCTACATCAAGGATGCACTCAATTCATGCAAAGATCCTTCCCATAAAGATTCATGGAGATAGTAAAGAACGCATATGAATAGACAGTTGTTGCTATTTTCTTGATCATCTTTTTTTGTGCGATAGTACTATTCATAATCTTATTCTTTGTGTTTATCCCTTTATTTTCTATAACTCACACTAGCATACCTACAACATTACCATTTTCACTTGTAAAATAGTTGACACAATTTTTATCAAAAAGTCCAAATTGCTGATTATTGTTCTTTGGTTATTTCAGTTGTTTCCGACTCTTTGTGACCCCATTTGGGATTTTCTTGGAAAAAGATACTGGAGTGCTTTGTCATTTCCTTCTCATTTTACAGATGAGGAAATTGAGGCAAACAGGGTTAAGAGACTTGTCCAGCTAATAAGCGTCTGAGATCAGATTTGAACTTAAGGACATGAATCCTCCTGATTCCAAGCCCAGTGCTCTATGCACTACACCACCTAGCTGCCCAGAATCCTGATGGGAGATCATTATTAAAATATCAAGTGATACATTTTTAAAAAAGATTATTAGTTTGAACTTTCTTATCTGTTTTAATTTTGCTTGTTTAACCAAGAAGTCCTTTTTTGACTTCCAAATCAATATTTTTTTTGGTTAAGCTTTCTGGACTATGCAGAAGGCATACAAAGACACAGATGAAATAGCCCTTGTCTTCAAGGAAATTATATTTATCTTGAGAGGATAAAATATATAAATATTGCTTATTTCAAGAGAAGGCAAAAGGAATAAGCATTTCAATAATACCTTTGCATCAGGAGTTTTTATAAGTCATATCTAATTTTTGATTCTCACAACAATCTGGTGAGGTAGATGTTATTATTACCCCCATTCTACAGTTGAAGAAAATGAGGGAAACAGATTAAGTGATATGCCCAAGGCTGCACAACGTGTGTCTGTACATTTAAAAATTCATATACATTTTATTCTATGCAACAGCATACTTTAAAGTAATTATGATTTATTTTTATGAGTTTATAAAAAGACATCTCTATTTTAATTAGAGTGAGCCTATTTCTTCAGTTACTAGCTTTTTCTCTAATGAAGGATAATGTTTATGACATTTAAAAAAAACAAAATTGAAAACCGTAAGAAGTTTCTGTGCCTAATCCATCATTAGCTTGTCCTTCTCACAACTCTGCTTTAAAAATGTTTTTAATTAAAATGTTTAAAATATTTTAAACTATGGCTATAACTGTGTATGCTTGTGTGGCTGTGTTATTTCATTAGTGCAAGGAGTTCTTACTAAGAACCTTTTCCTACCAATGAAGATTGGTACCCAGTTTTGCTTTTCTTTTAATTTTTTTTTAGAAAATATCCTTATTGTCTCCTACCTCCCTCTCCACTGCAAAAGAAAGAAAAAAAAATACATAGTCAAGTAAAATAAATTCCTAATTACCCTCATCAAAAATATGTCTCAATCTGTACTCGGAGCCTATCACTTCTCTGTCTGGAGGTGGGCATTGGCACCATTTTGGTCAGCTAAAATCTTAGAGAGTTCCCTGGGAGTGCTGAGAAATTAAATGACTTGGCCAGCACCACACAGTCAGCATATGGCATAAATAGATATAGATGTACTCACACATATGTACACGTATGTGTACATGTATCTGCGTATCTATACATATACACATATGTGTGTGATTATGAAGACCTGGATTCAGTTCCAACTCTTGCTGTGTGACCCTGGGCAAGTCACTTAACCTCTTAGGGCCCCAGGCAAATCACTAAGACTATTGAAGTTGTACAACAGGTGTTGATCTCCATTAGTAGAGGGAATTCTCCCTATACTGATCCCAGGTCTGGTAAATATTGCTTTTTTTCACTTTCCCTGATCTATTTGGTTGAATTACACTTAAAAGAACTTTTAGCATGTTTCTTCATCACTCTGTCTAAAAAATCCATAAAGGATATAGTGCTGAGGAAATGTACAGAAAATTTGACATGTGTATATAATGCAAAGTGCCTAAATCTTTGGTTTTCATTTAAGTGATAAAGTGCTTTGAATTACTTTTTCAAATAGCTGCCCTGAAGATCCATTTCTTCAATAGAGCTTGCTATTATGTCTTGCTCATTTTGCAATTGGTTTTCTGTTGAGCAGAATTTTATGGCATTAATTACTGGACTGCCTAAGCTTTCCTTTTTCCTTCTTTTTTTTCCTCCCTCCCTCTCTTCTTTCCCTCTTCCCTCCTCCTCCCTCCTTCCTTTGTCCCTCCATTCCTTCTTCCTTTCCTTGCTTAGTGCCTAAGTACATAATCTAAGTCATTAATCTGGTACTTTCCTGCTTTTAACCTATAGGTATAGGTAAAACTATTCAGTCACTAGTTGCTACTTAAGGCTAATACTTACCTGCTAATGTGAAGTTTGTTTCTATAATGATTTTCCAGTTCAAATGAAAATAGAAACTTTTAGTGTTATGCCAAAGTAAAGAAAATGTCATTATTACATAGGACAGCTAATTTTCATATTTCTTAAAAGAACACTCTAAGTGCCTGGCTCTCATATTCCTGCAGCATTAGTTCACACATTAATTAATTCAATAATTAGTACAATACATACTAGATACATGCTGCATTACATCCTCAATTAAACCATGTCATAATGAAGATTTTTGCAAGGGTCTGATATCAAAGAACTGGTTCCTCTTTCCTCCCTCTCCTTATTTATATTTCATTTCTCAGAGAAATAATGATTGCAAAGAGAGGAGAACTATGAAGAGACATTGTGGGTGGATAGTATGGCAGTGACTACACCGAATAATTGAGTTGAAGAAAAGTGTTGTGAGAAGGAGAGACAGTGAGAGAGAGAAGAAAAGAGAGGGGAGGAGGAGAGAGGAGAGGAGAGGAAAGAAGAGAGGAGAAAAGAGAGGAAAAGGGGAAGGGAGAAGGAGAGAAAGATTACATCCAAACCAACTCTTTCTTTCGGGTCTTCATATTAGCTCTACAAATAAGTTACTTATTAGAAAGTCTCACATCTATTGTACACTTATCTCATTCATTAATTTATATTGACATCTAGAAAGACTATAAAGTCAGATATCCAGCCCTAGTTATATAAAGGAATAATTTTTTTTCAAAAGGGGTTTGATTTTTAAAAGGATAAATCAATTATTTTCTTTTATTTATATATTTGTTTGTTGGTTTATTTATTTATTATTTTTCAAATGCTTTATTAACTTCTGATTTACATAATTCATTTCCGCCAGATTTTGAGTTACAAATTTTCTCCCTGTTTTTCCCCTACCCACTGCCCCAAAATAGCAGTCCCACAGGATATCCCCTCCTCCAATCTGCTCTCTCACATATTTTCTCCCATACCCCTTTCGACTTTTCCAGTGGATCTCTATGCCCCAGTGCCTGTATATCTTATTTCCCAATTACATGTGAAATAGTATTAATAATAGGATATATCTATATCTATATATTTGAGTATGTGATTTTAAAACTTTGAATTCCAGATTCATTCCCTTCCTCCCTTGTCACCTACACTTACTGGGAAGATAGGCAATTCAGTATAAGTTGTACACGTGTGGCTAATGCAAAACAATAACATAGTAAATATATTGTAAAAGACTGACTATATTTCCCTCCCTCCTATCCCACCTCCCACTTCTATTCTCTACTTTGATTCTGTCCCTTTTCAAAAGTGGGTGCTTCCAACTTCCCTCCCCCCAGCCTGCCCTCCCTTCCATCATCCTCCCTCTCATACCCTTCCCCCCCTACTCTCCTGGAGGGTGAGATACCCTATTTAGTGTGTATTTCATTCCCTCATCAAACCAAATTCAATGGGAATAAGGTTGACCCATTCATTGTGCCTTCCTATTCTTCTCCTCCATTGTAACCATTTTTCCTTGCTTCTTCTATATGAGATAGTTTACCCCATTCTGTCTCTCCCCATCTCCTCTCATTATATTCCTCTCTCACCTCTTAATTTCACATTTTAAGTATCATCCCTTCCTGTTAAATTGGTCCTGTGCTCTCTATCTATGTATACCTGTAAACATATGTACACATATTCACATATGTATTCATATGCCCATATACCCTCATATATATATATACATATATATATATATATATATATATATATGTATTTCCTTCAACTACTGAGAAAAGTTTCATAAGTTACAATTATTGTTTTTCCATGTAGGAACGTTAATAGTTCAACTTTGATAAGTTCCTTATGATTTCTTTTCCCTGTTTACCTTCTCATGCTTCTCTTGCTTCTTATATCTGAATGTCAAATTTTCTATTCAACTCTGGTTTTTTCAGCAAGAATGCTTGAAAGTCCTCTATTCCACTGAATGACCATATTTTCCCCTGAAACATGATACTCAGTTTTGCTGGGTAGGTGACTCCTGGTTTTAATCCCAGCTCCTTTGACCTCCAGAATATCATATTCCAAGCCCTTTGTTCCCTCAGTGTAGAAGCTGCCAGATTCTTGGTTATCCTGATTGTGTTTCCACAATATTCAAATTGTTTCTTCCTGGCTGCTTGTAATATTCTCTCCTTAATCTGGGAATTCCAGAACCTGGTATAATATTCCTAGAAATTTTCTTTTGGGGATCTTTTTCAGGAGGTGATGGGTAGATTCTTTCAACCTGAGAACTTCCTGGAGGATGATTTCTAGGTTCTTACTTTGATCATGGCTTCCAGGTAGTGCAATAATTTTTAAATTATCTCTCCTGGATCCATTTTCCAGGTCAGTGGTTTTTCCCGTGAGATATTTCACATTGCCTTCTATTCTTTCATTTGTTTGGATCTGTTTAATAGCATCTTGATTTCTCATAAAGTCATTAGCTTCCATTTGCTCGAATCTAATTCTGAAGCAATGATTCTCCTCATTGAGCTTTTGATATTCTTTTTCCATCTGGCAAATTTGGCTTTTTAAGGCATTCTTCTCCTCATTGCCTTTTTGAGACTCTTTTGCCAATTGAGTTAGTCTGTTTTTTAAGGTGTGATTTTCCTCAGTCAGGGTGTTGACTCTCATTTCATAATTTTCTTGCATTGTTCTCATTTCTCTTCCTAATATTTCCTCCACTTCTATTATCTGCTTCTTAAAGTCCTCTATGGCCTGTAACCAGCTCATATTTTCCTTTGAAGCTTTTGGTGCAGGAGTTCTGATTTCACTGTCTTCCTCCTGTTCCATACTTTGCTCCTTTTTGTCCCCAAAATAGGAGTCTAATGTTGGAATCTTCTGTCTGCTTTGTTTCCTTTGCCTGGTCATGTTGCCCCTCAATCACTTGACCCCTGGGCTTTTTGCCACAGTAGGACTCTGCCCCCAGACAGGGGAGCTTTTGTCCCAAAGGCTGGGGTTTTCTCAGCTGCTGGAGGTATTAGTTGGGTGCCCTCTCTGAGGTCTCCACACACTCTGGCAAGCTGGACACACACCCCAGGACCTCCACCCTAGACTGCAATACAGATCCAAGAAGGTTAGATCAAGAGCAATTACCCCTCAGACTGGTGCTTGGTTCCCCTACAGTCTGCAGGTCAGGAGCTGAAGCTGCCATGTGGTGCTGGCTGGGCATCTCAGTGGCTTCTCACCCTGGGGGCAAAAGCCATGTACTCCCACTTACTGGGTCGCCAAGTCTAGACTGCACTGACCTCTCACTTTGTCCTTAGTATCTATGTGTTGATAAATCTGGAAACGGCCACAGCTGCTGCTGATCTGGAATCCCTTGGACCAGTGGCTGGTCAGGCCTGCCCTGGGGCTAAATCCTGGGCATGGGGCTGAGCTTGGCTCCCAGAGCACTATGCTGGCTGATTCCTGCCAGCCTTCTGGGCTGTCCTCAGTGGGAGGTTAGCTTCTCTGTATCATTTTGTGTGTTCTGCAGCTCCAAAGTTAGTTTAGAGTCCCCTTTTTACATGGTGTAGCAGCAAGCACCCCAGCATCCTCAGGGTCGCTGCCACCACAGGTTTTTGGATCTGCTTTGTTAAAGGAAAGCAACTCAAAATGGGTTAACAAGCTTACTTTAATCAGTCAAATATGTATCCTTTACCTAGTTCAGGGGAAAGAGGTCAGCACCCTGAACTTCAGAATATACAGACAGAATTATCAAGACAGAAACAGATCAAGTAGACAGATTTCCAAACTGTCCAACCATTACATCCATACCAAACAACATCTGGATTTCAAAGCTGGGGGGCTCTGGACAACAGCTTCCTAGAGTTTCATCTTATCAAATCACAGAACACTTCTCAAAGTGAGCCCCAAGACAAAGCTACACATCAGGGCTTATATAGCCTTCTCCTGGCTCAGAGAATGTAACAACCTTATTGACTCACTGGCCAATCAAGAAGTATCTACTGAAAATCAAGCCTCCCACCCCAGGCTCCAGGTGCACTTTAGCCTAGGGGCAGGGAAGATCTTAAAATTTTACATTCCCATCACACATGGATTGGGGAAGGTGGAAGCCAGAGCAGCGGGGAGGTCCTGCTTCTACTCAGCCATCTTGACTCTACCCCAGTGAATTATTTTCTAACACTAAAATTCTACTCTTGTATACCATTGTATAATGCTATTAAATTAGATTTTAACTATGGATGTTTAGATTATTGAAGCCAAGTTTAAGTGGGAGTAAAACAAAATTATTTATTCTTACAGAGAGCCACTATCCTTGGATCTAGAGTTGATAGGAAAACTGTTTGGCAGGACTTTGTGTGTAGAGTCAGAATTGTGAGTAGGACGTACAAAAATGTTCAGACTAACTTAATTTTATTTTTAAAAATCTAATTTTTAAAAAAAATTTGGTAGTCCAGCACTCTGTCTTCGGCCTACATGCTTTTGTATATGTTTTCCATATTCCTGGAATATGTTTCTTCCCTCAGTTCCACCTCTAAGAAGCTTTAGCTTTGTTCACAGCTTAGCTAAGGTCTGAAATTCAATGGGAAGCCTTTTTTGATCCCCCTACATGTTAGAAAAAATCCCTCATTTTTTACTCATTTATCTGTTTAAACATTATACTGTATATCACTTTCTACCTCTCTATCCCAGTAGAATTTCTTCTTTAATATTAGGGATTGTTTTTCATTTTATCTTTGTATGCCTACACTGAGCAAAATGTCTTGTGATACCTGTAACGTTTGTTAAATGAATGGATGGGTCTATTATAGACTACTGAGATTTCTACTCTTTATGCCATTTTCATGTTTTCAGCATTGATTTATTTTTAGGGTAAAAGGTCTATATGATTACTTCCTGTTCTGTGAATGAGGATATAGAATTGCCTCCATGGTTTATCATTACAGTCATAATTCACTAAGATGTGGCCATCATGGTAAGAAGGCCATAAAGAACATGGCTATGATATTGTGTTGAAAAAAATTTAGACATTTTTCCTTCCTAACTTGTTCTGAGAAAAAGGAAAGTATACACCTCCCAAATCCCAAGACTATTGACTCTTATTTTATGAATATATTAATTTACTTTTTTGTTCAGTAGAAGGAGACAGTTTTTGGATTTTAATTTTAATAAAAGCTTTAATTGGAATATTTCTGCTGGCACACGTTTCATAGAATAGCTACCCTGTTATCTGTTGTTGATAGTAGGAGCCCATAATGAATCCCTCCCTTCTCCAACCCATACAATATCCTTACTAATCTCTCCATTCTCTTAGCTCCTATAGACTATATAGTCTAAACCCCACTGTCTTCATATGTTCTGTATTTCTTCTGGGTTACCCTAATCTTACCAACAAAACTGTAAGAAAAGGAAATTGAGGCAGAGAGTTATTAAGTGAATTATCCATAATCACACAGCTAGCAAATTTTAGAAGTAGAAAATGAACCTAGGCCTTCTGACTTCAGGTCTAGTAATCTTTTTGTAGCAAATATATTCTGTTAGTAGATTGCAAGCCTTAAATTTTCTTGGCCAGATTAGCTTTAGAAATTCTAGTCTGATTGAAAGAACACAGAGTAGGAGCCAGGAGACCTAGCTGTCACTACTCATGCTGCTCACTAGTTGTGTGAGTGGCCTGTCTCTTCACTCCTTCCTCTTTTCCTGAAAGATGGGGGAAATGAAACAATTTAATTCCTTTCATTTGTATTCCTAGATCCTTGAACAGTATTTGGCACATATTAGATTCTTAATAAATGTTTGCTGATTGATTTGATTGTGCCTTTCCTACAATTGCAGGATGATGGCAGGGACAAGTAAGTTGTATGAAATTACTCTGAAAATACTAAAAGTGCTCTATAAATGAGTTGAAGGATGAGGAGGAATAGGAGGGTGAGGATGATGATGATAATGACAATGATGGTCATTGAAAGAGCACAGGATTTGGAGTTAGAAGACTTGTTTTCTGACAATTATTTGCTGTAATCTGGAACCATTCACCCCAAATCACTAATCTACGCAAGTCCTTTGTACTGGGCCTATACCCCAAAGAGATCAAAGAAAGAAGAAGAGAATACACACACACATCTTTATAGCAGGTATTCTGGTTAAAGTAAAGAACTAAAGGTTAACAGGGTCTCTATCAATTAGGGGAATAGTTAAATTATGGCATATGAATATAATGAAATATTGTATCATAAATGTCAAACTAGGCTATTTCAAAGAAATCTGGGATGACATGTGAAATGACATAGAATGAATTGAGCAGAACTGCAATTACAATTTATAAATAATAACATGAAGGAAAAAAACATCTTTGAAAGACCTTAAAATTCTGATCAATGCAATAACCAACAACAATTCTAGAAGACTGATGATGATGAAGCATGTTACCTGCCTTCTGATGGAAAGGCAATGAAGTCTGAGATACGGAATAAGGCATCTATTTCAGACATAGGCAATATAAGAATTTGTTTTGCTTGATTATGCATATTTGTTAAAAGGGTTTTAGTGTTGTTATTTTCTCCAGTTCAGGGTGAAGAGGGAGAGTGGTAAGGATAGAGATAGAATAATCTCTCTGAGAAAAAGAAAGAATAGAGAGTATAAATAGAAGATATATTTTTAAACACATGCTGAGAAGATAACAGAAGGGAAGATAGAAAGAATCACAAAGAGGACTGCTTTGAAAATTACATGTTGAATTTATTATATATGGTGTATCCCAAATGTCTTAGTGCATTTATATTAATAGCATATTTATATCTTATCCTTGGATATTAATATATACATATGAACACATGTATATATACCTATTTATGCACATATATACACATAAACATCTATACAAACACAAGGTGTCCCAGTGTTTTAGTGCAGTTTTAAGTGTATAGCTTAAACTTTGGGCAGCCAGATGGCACAGTAGATAGAGTGCCAGGCCTGGAATCAGGGAGACTCATCTTCCCAAGGTCTAACCTGACCTCAGATACTTACTAGCTGTGTGACCCTGGACAAGTCACTTAACCCCATTTGCCTCATTTTTCTCATCTGTAAGATGGGCTGGAGAAGGGAACAGTAAACCATTCTAGTATCTTTGTCAAGAAAACCTCAAGTGGGGTCATGAAAAGATAGTCATGACTGAAAAACAATTCAACAACAACAATAATAAGTTTAAACTTTGAAACTACACTAAGATGTTTGGACAAGGGGAGGCCAGGTGCCGCAGTGAGTAAGAGTGCCAGCCCCAGTGTCGGGAGACCTGGGATTGGTTCGGGCCTCAGATACTCGGCACCCACACAAAAATAACTGGCCGTGTAACCTTGAGCAAGTTACTTAACCCCGATTGCTTAAAAAAAAAGATGTTTGGGACACCCTGTATTTAAAAGAAAAGTAAGATAATAAGAGTTCTAAAATTTCATGTATGGCCCTCTTCTTCTGCTATACTATGTATATAGAAGTGCCCATTTTATTTTTTTTAGGTTCAAAATTAAAAAAAATAAAAATTAAACAACCAAAAATATAACTATTTGCTTTATGACTGTGGGCAAGTCACTTCACATTTCTAACGTCTTTTTTCTTATCTAATAAAATGCAACACTAATAGTTACAGGATTTCAAATGATATTGTGAAGAAAACATCTCACAAACCACAATCAATTTGATTTTATTGCACAGAACATTCTCCATGTTAGACTTTCCTCTTGGCTTAAACAATCTCTCTGAGTGAATCATCATGTCTGAAAATTCTCTTGAAGTTGGTAGGATGTGGGAAGCCAAGAACATATTAGAAGAACCCTGACTTTGGGGATTCAGCAAAGCTTGTCTCTCTTCCTGGCCCTGCCATTATCTTCAGGTGTAATTTGGGTAAGTCACTTTACCATTCTGAGCCTCAGTTTCCTCACATGTCAAGTGAATATGTTATGATAGATAATCTCTAAAGACCCATCTATCTTGGAAATTTTTTAAAAATTTCTATACTTGAAACTGTCATTTCAGAAAACTATTTTTAAAGTACATTCCCTACCTTTTGAATAAGTTGATTTGTAATCAAATTGTAATCAGAATGTAAAATGTATTTTTCCATAGAAAATATGTTAATATGTGTTAGCTGTATCTTCATGCCAGCCAGCAAAAGTGTATTTCAGCTATAATGTGCATGTACCACAGTACTGCCTTACTAATATAAAACTTAATCACCATCTCTAACAGTGTTTCTGTTTGTTAAAAAAAATGCATTCAGCTTTCCAGTTAAGGATGCCAGAAACACATCCCTCCCTGATAAATTAGTGGCAGTAGAACCAGGGATTCCAATTACCCTCATTGCACCTACCTGATGGACAGTAAGAGCAAGGAATTCCTCCCAGCTGCAATGAAGTGGTAGGGCCAGGAGAGGATGAACATGAGGATGGGGCTTTAGGAGGTCAGAGGCTAAAAAGACATAGGTAACTGCATTCCTCTTCTTGACTAGCACAAAGGATTCTTTTCATTCTCGGTCAATTCCCTGCTATCCCCTTTGTTTTCTTCCAGAAGCTGAAGTTATCTACACACCTGAGTCCCTTTTCATTGCTACCAACTATATTTTCCTACTGTGGCTTTCTCTCTTGTTGTCCTGGCTCCTTAGAGGTTTAATATGGGCTGCTCCTGCTAGCAACAAAGGGTTGCTAAGAAAAGAGGGGTAAAAAAAGATAACGCTCTTTCTTTATGCCCCACACCCTCATTTTTTCCACTTAAACCATCTTAGACAAATGTGAACACTGATGATAAAGGCCTGAA
This sequence comes from Petaurus breviceps papuanus, assembly GCF_028583685.1. Taxonomy (NCBI): domain Eukaryota; kingdom Metazoa; phylum Chordata; class Mammalia; order Diprotodontia; family Petauridae; genus Petaurus; species Petaurus breviceps. The sequence goes on from NW_027187419.1 coordinate 69,681,981, forward strand.
ATCCATACTCAGTGAGTCTCTCGGGCATTTTGACACCGTAGCAGGATGGGGTCCCTAAGGAAGGAGGTGGTGAAAGGTGTTGGGATCCTGTCCATGAAACTGATAATGAAACCCCCAAAGAGGGTGAACATTCTGCTTATCCTTTGACACTTCTAATTCTCTCACCCATGGGACCTTCTGGGAACACTGCAGCACATTGCCATGAGACAGCTACAGTTGGTGGATGTTTGAGGGGGGTGTAGATAGTTGTTAAATCACAACAGGATTAGGTAAAGAAAAGGGAGAGAAAGGAGACAGAAAGGAGGAGAAGAAAGGGAAAACAAAAGGAATCAGTGTGGGGATGGGGGAGGAAAATGAAGTCCATGGAGAGTAAGTGTGACCTGTCTCTGAGTTCAATTACAAAGGGGAGATTCAGAATTTGAATCCAAGTTTTCTAACTCCAAGTTTTCCTCCTTATAATGCCCTTTCCTCCACCCACATCGTCCTTGCTGATAGTGTTAAATAGATTTTACAGAAGGAGGTGGGAATGTTCTAACTGGTGTTGGGGAAAAGTTCCCTTTCTCTTTCATGGCATAGAATGTTTTAGAGGAAACCTAATTGAGACACTTGGCAGCATCTGTGACTAAGGGCTAGACAGGCAGAGATATTGCTTTCTCAGTCTCCTTCTTTCTTGGGCGATAGGAAGACTGTTTTTTGTTACTGGGGGTGGGGTATTGTTGGGACGGGTGGGAGAGGTTGATTGAGCCAGTGAAGTTATGGTTGAAGAAGAAAAACTTAGGGCTTGATGTGAAAAGGGGTCCTGGAGGAGAAATGGATGCCTGGGCAATCAGATATTTAATGATTTTGGAATCATAAGACAGACCTCAGCAATGCATATAGCTGGAGAGTATGGGGTGTTAAAGGATGACTGTTAGCACATCCGATGTGAGGGCTTTCTGAACTCACTTCAGGATTGCTCATCTACCTTTGGTGTCCACCTACACCCAATTCTCACCTGTGGCTCCAAAAACCCATAGCACATGCAGTGGCCATACCCAGGTAAAACCATCTCCACGTAGTGTCTACACCAGAGAGTGACCAACAGGCCTCACGTCCATCAGTGAACTAGGGGCATGTCAACCCCAAGCATATGAAAACTCCACCTGGGGAATAGGTAGATAAGAACAATTTATTCCAACAACCGTGAAGGTAGCTGAAGCAAGCACTGTGGAGTGCTCAGAATTTGGTCAGACTTCAGATGTCAAAGTCATCCACTGCATCTTGGGTCATTGTCAGCCATCCTGGCTTTTGACTTGTCCATAGGACTTCAATGACTCTGGAAGAGTGAAGCTGATGACTTTGTGCAACTCTGCCTTATTTAAATCGAATCCAAATGCAAGATATCTGGTGATATCATTGTCCTCTTTGAAAATAAAGGACAGACAACATGTATATAGTTATGTAATTCTTCATCTGTAAAATGGGAATATTATACCTTCGTTACATTCAGGGTTGTTCTGAGGACAGTATTCTATAAAACTCAAATCACTATATACATCTGAGTTATTATACTAATTATCATTCTTATCCTCACCCTATCATGGAAAATAAAATAGCAGCAGGATGGAAGAGAAAAATTATGTTAGCAAATGTGGTAATATCTTACTCAAAACCAACCCATTTATTTTCATTTTTGTAATTAAAAAGAGGACTAACGCCAATGTCTTTGTGTACATCACATTCAGAAGCAGATAACTAGAGAAACAGGAGTATTCTGTGTCTTTGGAGAGGGCTGGAGAAAGCTTTATAAAATCTGCACAAATTTAGATAATGTAATAAAATGAATGCATCTCACATTGGAATAATTGAGAGCAGTTATTTTCAAATGCCATAGGGCAATTACCAAATAAAAAAAAAAGATCTAAAATTAGTCTGCAGCTCCACTGGAATATCAATATAAGATTTGGGGAACATAGTCTTTTTTAGCTGGAAATAAAATTTTGGGGATAGTGGCTGTCCAGGGTAGATATTTGAAGGGAGACCTTTTTGAATTAAAATTCTAGAGATACATGCTGAATAATGAACCATAATTACCAGATACTAGGCTTGCATTACCCTGTGTTCATAATAAAAAGTGATTTGGGGTTTCTGGAATACAAAGGTGTTACAAAAACTTTGATTTGATTTTCTAAGTAATCCCATGAAACTTGAAGCAATTTATTTTCTTTTGGTAACTTATTGAGCCTGTGCTCCCATGACCTGAGCTGTAACACATCCAAATGGAACTGAGAGGAAAGACTGGAAGCATGACCCCCTGTGGGATAAGGCATCTAAGGAAAGGAAGTGAGAATGAGCCACAGTGAGTTCTTACCTAGAGAAGGATCTGATTGAAGAACAATAATATTGATTTTTATCCCTGTAGGACCCTACTACCCAGTGCTCTAGTATAGTAACTATTCACTTGGACTTTTGTTTATTTATGTATTTTCAATGCTGTGAGTTAGCTGCAGCAAAAAGCTACTAGCCACAGAATCAGGAAGACTCAGGTTTGAATTATGCTCCCATTGTACTGGTTGTTTCAGCCTGGGTAAGGCTCTTAAACTTTCAGTTCCCCACGTAAATTATGGGACTTAACTTTGATTTGATAATTCCCGATTCTCCCGATGGGATGAGTTACCTCTCTGCTCCCGATCACTGTGTATTTGTTTTGTTTATATAGTATATGTATTTACCTGTGAACATATTATATTTCCTTAGTATAATGCAGTCTCCTTGAGGCATACACCTTTTGTCTTTATATCTAGGTATGTAGTAGGAAATATTCAATAACTGGATCTCTGGAAAATGGATGCACAACACACTTTTAGGTTTGATCTACATTTTTAACATTTTCTTCATCACTTTCTGAAGTCTAGGCAATCAATAAAACAATAAACCTGGCCCCAATTTACAGCATTTGCCAGTTTCTAAGGTATAAATGCTCACATTGAAAAATTTAACAATTGACTCTCTTGAGCTGGTTCAGACTAGCTCCAGAATAGTCCCCTGTGATTCCTAGAATTTAGCACAGTGCCCACCTGTCACTCAGTAGACACTTAACAGATGTTTGTTGGTAGATTAACTGAAGACACTAAGAAGTGAAGATGCAAAAGCAAACATGAAAAATGTTCCCTCCCATCAAGGAACTTACAATCTTTTCAGAAAATGATTCTGTTTTCCTTATTTCTGTGGATATGATAAAACTTATTTTAGGGGGATTTTGGAAGTTTCCATCTTAATTTTACTCCCATTTTCCACTAACATCAGAAAGTGAGTCTAACAACCTGGTTTTGAATCCATCAATTATTCTTTGTTATTGTGATCTTTATTATTAGGGAATTGAAGTTTCAGAACAATTAATGAATGTAAAGAGAGAGTGGGGACTTGAGATCATATGTACCCATTGTCAGACTAGTACCTATTCTGCAATTTTTAGTCTCAGAGAATATGTTTCTTGATTGGTTTGGACCCTGAAATTAGAACTAATAAGGTAATGGATGAAGCAGCAAGAAGAGAGTTGGGATTTTCTATTGTCTTCAACTAGCATAGTGTATGTACCATACAGCCCTCCAGATTATCCATGGAAGTAGTCATTGATAAAACCCTGCTTCATGTGGGGACTTACAGATATTTTCTCTCCCATTATAAGCCCACTGTAACTCACAGAAATAAAATTATTAAAAAATGCCTGTACAGTGCTGCTTTTGAATAAAAACATTAATTTGACTGTTATACTACACATGACTTTTGTTTTGAGTTAATGGATATACAAATTGCTATCTACTTAGACTTCTAGAAAGTCAATGAATGGGACAGGGTAAGTGCCCCTTGTTCTAGAGTCTTTAGAGACATAATAAAGAAGGCCCCCTATCTAAACTTCTAGCACAGGTTTTGTAGGTCCAGTTCAGAATACTTTTAAAATGTATTCTCAGGGCAGCTAGGTGGTGCAATGAGTAGAGCACCAGCCCTGGAGTCAGGAGGAACTGAGTTCAAATCCAACCTCACACAAAAACTAGCCATGTGACCTTGGGCAAGTCACTTAACCCCAACTGCTCTCCGAAAAGCAAAAAAAAAAAAGTATTCTCATTTATTCATTTTTTACAGTGAATATTAAGTGCCTGCATTGTACTTGGCTTTGGGAGTAAAGAAAAGTTCATGAAAGAAAGACCTTGCCTTCATGAAGCTTATAGTCTTGTCAAAATGTAATATTCTTTCTCTTTGGCACAGCACGCTAAGGTTTCCAAAGTATTCTCCTTCCAATAACCCTGGGATAAAGGTAGTTTAAATATTTCTCTCCCCATTTTATATATAAAGAAACTGAGACTTAGAAGGGTAAAGTTTATTTAGTTGGTAGGTGGATCAAATGGTAGGAATCAAATCCAGGTCTTTTCCCTGAACTATATTCCCTCTCCTCTACAGGTAACATCATTAAGAAATGAAACAAATACTGAATTATGGTATCTTTTGCTTCGAATGTGACTCCTACTAAACAAGGGGTATTTCTCATTTCAGAAAAAAAATGAGAAGGGCCTGTAATTACTGGAATGAAAAGCTGGGAAAGCCCGCCTTGATACTACTGAAGTTTCATAGTAGAAACAGGCCTGCTCTAAAATCTACGAAAGGCAATATGGTATAGGGAGCACTGATATGAGCTGATGCAGGTTGTAATAAATAGAATCAGAAGAGCAACAGAAACATTGACTATAAAAATGGCAATGGAGTTCTACTAAAAGGGACTCAACCTTTATAATTGAAAATCCAGACCTGATAATTAAACATGCTGTCCTCTTGGCAGGCAGATGGAAGATGATCATGGCATCGTTGGATTCAATCATAGTATCAGTTATTTTTGCTAAACTTTCTTTTTTCTGTCATTGTAAAGGAGGATTTTGTTCTCAGGGTTGGGAGGCATGGGTTTTCTGAAAGGAATGTGTTGTAAAAACAAAAGGCATCTTTACAATTTTTTTTCTTTTATGACCAAAAAAACAACTAAATGAAGAACTTGAGATTCTGGGCTTGACTCTGCCACCAATAGCAGTGTGACCTTAGAATAGTAATTTAACCTACTTGGGCCCCAATTGCTTTACCTGTAAAATGAAGAGGGTGGACCAAGATGATCTCTCAAGACTTCCTCCAGCTCTAAAATTCTGATTCTAATTTGGAACAGTGTTGCTATGGCAATATAGTATTCACCCAAGCAATAACCATGGTAGCAAATGTGTTTATAACTGTTGGAGGAAGAAATCACACCTGTTCCTGAGTGGGCTTAAGTTACTCACTAGCCTTTCTTTGCCAAATTGAAATTGTTCAGAACCCAGGATCGTTGAAAATGAATCCACTGTTCCTATTTTCATCACCAAATGTTTATTGCATGCATGCAATATGTGGAGGAGGTGGGGTTTTTAGTTGGGTTTTGAATGAGAAGAAGGTGGCTTAGCAAATGTGATGTAGGAGGATTTTCTAGGAGCCTAGGATGGTGTGGGAAGAGGCATAAGGGTAGACTGTGGGAAGGAGCTAGAAGATGAAGAGTGTGGGGATATAGAGAACATGGGAGATTTTTGATAATTGGGAGCAGATTAACAAAGGACCTTGAAGCTAAGAGTCAGAAATCTAAAACATTAAAAAAAGACAGGAGCTATTGGCCAGACCCATAGGAAAAAGAAGTGATGGGGGAGGAGATATTTATTTGGTTTTCCTCTATTTATTCTACCAGCCCATGTGGTTTAAGATGGACAATATTTGAGAAGTGTTTTTGAAGCCATAAGTATTCAGGGCACATACAAGGCAACTGGGTGGCACAGAGAACATCAATGTTGGACCTGGAGTTAAGACAAGTTCATATCTGCCATCAGACACTTACCAGTTGTATGATTGTGAGGAAATATCTTAGCCCTTCTCAGTTTTCTCATCGCTTACCTCCCAGGGTTATCAAATATTGAAGCTTAAATACTTTGGCCACATAATAATGAAAAGACAAGACTCATTGAAAAAGACACTGATGTTGGGAAATGCTGAAAACAAAAGGAGAAGGAGATGGCAGAGGATAAGATAGTATCATGGAAGCAACAAATATGAACTTGGACAGACTTTGGGAGATAGTGGAAGTCCAAAGGGCCTGGTGCTCTATGGTCTATGGGGTAATGAAGAGTTGGACATCACTGAACAATAACTCAGGGTTATTATGAGGATAAAATGAGATAATTTTTCCAAAGCACTTTGCAAATCTTAAAGATCTATATAGGGGCAGCTAGGTGGCACGCTGAATAGAGCATTGGAGTCAGAAGGACCGAGTTCAAATCTGTGCTCAGATGCTTAACACTTACTAGCTGTGTGACCTTAGGCAAGTCACTTAACTCCAATTGCCAATTCCCCCTTCCTCCCTCCCCCCAAGATCTATATGAATGCTGAAGCTGCTGCTATGACCATTACCTATTAGTACTGGACTCAAATTCACTTCTGATACTTACTGGCTATTTGATTCTAGACAAGTTACTTAATTTCTGTCTGTACCAGTTTCTTCATCTATAAAATGGGCATAAGAATAACATTTACCTCCTGGAGTAGTTGTGAAGATAAAATGAAATAATATTTATAAATGCTTTGTAAACATTCCTAGCTAGCTGCTACTTATTATCTTAGACAGACAGGTTGAAATTATTGACGTTTATGATGAGGAGTCATTAGAATAACTACATTGAAGTAGGAGGAAGTACAAATGAAAAAGGAAGATAGAAGTCAATTTAAAGGATTCCAAGGATGTCTCTAGATGACCGGGAATGCATGCACCAAGTAGTATAGTTACTCAGGAATCTTAGACATCATTTTATTGCTGTTATGGTTTGTATTAATTAAAGAAAATAAAAGTGTGACAGATATTTTTCTTTGCATAATTCAGGCTCAATTTTTAAAAATTATTATTAAGGTTGGGGATGTGGGCTTGTTTATTAGATTGATAACATTCAGTATTACTTTTTGCAATATGAAGAACTATAAAAAAGGGGAAATGTCTCATGTATCAGAGATTAGATTCTCATAAACAAATAATAAAAGAAGTGGGTCTCAAAATTAATTGTTTTCAACATTGTTTTAAAGCATCAGCCTAATGAATTAACAAATACATCAAATGACTGAATGCTGGGGATTGATTCTATCTTCAGAGTGGATTCCCTAAGGAGGTGTGGTTATATTTATTTAACAACCCAATATATGCAGAATGCTACAGGTGCCTTCATCTTTCCCTGGGAATTTTAGATTCAAACAGAAATAGGTTCTCTTTTTTTATTGCTTTCTAAATCTCAAGAATTGCTTTATAGAAGGGCCTAGTGGCAAAGTAAAATGGAAAATTGAGTCAATCATCCAGGGGGGATAATGGATTCAATAGGCTTGGAGCTGGTAAGGACCTTAGAGGTCATCTAGCCCCAAACTCCCCCACCCCAGCCCAATTATACGGTTGAGGAAAAGGAGGCCCAGAGAGGTTAAATGATTTGACACTAAGGTAACAGAGGTAGTTGTCACAGGACTAAGATTTGTACCCACATCTTCTAGCTGCAAAGTAATAATGTTATCATATTACCTTTCTACTTCATGCTCAAGCTCCTTTGCTCTCAATTTATTATTTTTTAATGGACCTTTGCTTTCATTAGCATAGAGAACTCCCAGTGAAAAAGTTGATCACTTAAGGCTACACTAGTATATATTCTGTGATTTATAGTCTTAGAGAGTTGCCCTGGGGGACTAAGAGATTGTGAGTTTTCTCAAGTTCACATAGTCAGCATGGATCAGAGGTAGGATTTGAACCTAGGTCTTCCTGGTGGTGACAGAAGTTCTCTATACAACCCTGAATCTGAATAGGGAGATACTTGCACCAGAAGATTCTTAATCAGGGGGTGACAAGTGGTGACTTTGTATTAGGATAATTATTTTGGCTGTAGTGGGGGTTAGATTGTAGAAAGGCTGATTTGTTCTGTGAATCATTTGCCCCTCCTCTCTCGATTAATAATGACAACAGCACATTTTTTCTAGAGAATTCATGCAAAATCACATTTTTTTATTAGAAGAAGATGCAGAGGCAATTTAGTACAATTCACAGCCCAAATGAATCTCTGCTTTAACACCTCTGACAGGTGGTGGGACAGACTCTGCTTAACGATCCCTAAGGAGTGGGAATTCACCACTGCCCCAGGAACCTACTCCACAATTTGGACAGCTCTAATTGTTAGGACATTTCCCACCCCTTGATATCATTAAGCATGAATTGGGAATTAAAATTTCTATTCAATTCCTCTTATTCTAGGTTTTCTTTTGTCATCAGTGATCTATTTCCTCATTAGGTGCCTGCAGTTTCTAGGGATCCTAGAAAAAGCCAATGCATATTTTTTGAAATTGTACAATGTATAATGATATATTGGTATGAAAATAGTGCATTAGATAATGCTATCAGGTAAAAGGTGTTGATTTTTTTCATGTAATAAATTTCAGTAAAAAAAATAAATAAAATTTCAAAAAAAGAAGAAAGAAATTGTACAGTGTGCCTGCCCTGTCTCAGGTACTATGGCGAATACAAGCAGAAACACATGATCCTGTTCTTGTTTTCAAGAAGTTTACAGTATGATTTGCAGCACAAGACTTATATGTTTAGAAAAGAAAGAGCCTGATATTACAAATCAATTATAACTTTTTTTCTTTTGCTTTTGGGAGGACAATTGGGGTTGACTTGCCCCACGTCAAATGGCAAGTTTTTGTGTTAATTGTCTGAGGCCGGATATGAACCCAGGTCTTCCTGACTCCAGGGCCAGTGCTCTATTCACTGCGAAACCTAGCCACCCCCAATTACAACATTTCTTACATGTGTAATATATGCTGAGCTCCGTGTTAAGTATACTTAAAGTACCTACATTCTAAAGAGGAAATTATATAGATGTATATGATATATATGTATATATGTGTGTATCTATCTATCTATCTATCTATATCTATATCTATATCATCTATATCTATATCTATATATCTTGTTAACCAAAGACTCCCAGGCTCCTAAAGAGATCTGAAATGAAACAGAGTCTGATACACCAATTAAAAGTATTTATTGTCTGAGAAAAGGTGTGTGGAGAGAAAAGGTTCCCCATGGGAGCAGAAAGGGAAAGAGCTCTCAGCTGCTCAAAAGAGAAGTGGGAAAAGGGAGTGAGATAATAGAGTTTTGAGAAACATTTGAACAGGGAGCAAAGGGAGAGGGGGTGGTTAAGGAAGAAGACATCTATAGATATGATAAGCCATGGAGTAAGCCCTTGAACTGTTCAAGGCTGGTCTGACCTCTGCAGGCATCTCCAAGTTCATCTACAATTCACTTTGCCAAGGATCACTGGTATTTCAAGCAGCTCTGAGTCTCAGAAATCCTTCTAATGGACTGATTGTTATGTAAAATTTCCATTGTCTTGTCCCCTGTGAAGAAGGGAAGTCCCAACATATCTAACAAATTATTATACTCATTATAGAGCCCATGTCTACAATACATACATGCACATACATATAAATTATATACATAATCTATAAATACAGATAGAAGATACAAATAGAGTAGGTGGAAGGTAACTTAAAGAAGAAAAAAAGACCTATAAAAGGTGGTATCATTGAGCTGAATATCTTTTATTTTATTTTATTCTAAATTTGAAGACAAAACAAGAATATTTCCTTACAATCCATACATTTTCATTTTAGTCATGTTGTAAAGAAGAATTATAACCAATGGAATGAACCACAAGAAGAAACAAAACAAAAAAGAAAAGAGAAAACAAATAGTTTGTCTCAATCTACATTCAAACTCTATAATTCTTTTTCTGGATGCAGAATAGCTTTTTCTAATATGAGTCTTTTGGAGTTATCTTGGAACCTTGTATTGCTGAGAGGATCTGAGTCTATCAAAGTTAGTTGTCACAAATACAATGTGTTTGTAATTGTGTACAATGATCTCCTAGTTCTGCTCCCCTCACTCGGCATCAATTCATATAAGTCTTTCCAAGTTATTCTGAAGTCCATCTGCTCATCATTTCTTATAGCATCAAAGTATTTCATTACATTCATATACTACAACTTGTTTAGCCATTCCCCAATTGATAGGCATCCCCTTGATTTTCAATTCTTTTCTACCACAAAAAAAATCTTCTATAAATATTTTTTTTTACATATGGGTCTTCCTCCCACTTCTATGATCTGTTTGGGATACAACCCTAGAAGTGGTATAACTGGGTCAAAGGGTATGAAATTATTTGTAGCCCTTTGGGCATAATTCCAGATTGCTCTCCAGAATGGCTGGATCAGTTCACAACTCCACCAGCAATGCATTAGTGTTCCAATTTGTCCACATCATCTCCAGCATTTGTCATTTTCCTGTTTTGTCATTCTAGCCAATCTGACTGGTGAGATGTGGTACCTCAGACTTGTTTTGGTTTGCATTTCTCTAATCAATAGTGATTTAGAGCATTTTTTCATATGATTATAGATATCTTTAATTTTTTCCTCTCAAAACTGCCTGTTCATATCCTTTGACCATTTGTCAATTGGAGAATGACTTGTATTCTTATACATTTGACTCATTTCTCTGTATATTTTAGAAATGAGGCTTTTATCAGACACACTAGTTGTAAAGATTCTTTCCCAATTTTCTGCTTCCCTCCTAATATCTTGGTTGCATTAACTTTGTTTGTACAAAACCTTTCAATTTATTGTAATCAAAATTATCCATTTTGCATTTCATAATGCTCCCTATCTCTTGTTGGATCATAAATTCTTCCCTTCTCCATAAATCTAACAGGTAAACTATTCCTTATTCTCCCAGGTTGCTTATAGTATCAGCCTTTATATCTAAATTGTGAACCCATTTCAACTTTATTTTGTTATATGGTGTAAAATATTGGTCTATGCCCAGTTTCTGCCATATTATTTTCCAGTTTTTCTAACAGATTTTTCAAATAGTGGATTCTTGTCTTGGAAGCTGGAGTTTTTGGGTTGGTCAAACAGTAAATTACTATAGTCATTGACTACTGCGTCTTGTGTATCTAACCTATTTGACTGATCCACTACTCTATTTCTTAGCCAGTACAAAGTAGTTTTAATGGTTGCTGCTTTATGATACAGTTTAAAATTTGGTGTGGCTAGACCACGTTCCCTAGCATTTCTTTTCATTAATTCTCTTGATATTCTTGACCTTTTGTTCTTCCAGATAAATTTTGTTATTATTTATCTCTAGCTGTATAAAATAATTTTTGGTAGTTTGATTGGTATGGCACTAACATAGTTCCTGGGTTTCTTTTGGCAGTTAGATTCCCAAATATTTTATAATGTCTACAGTAACTTTAAATGGAATTTCTATTTCTTGCTGTTGGGCTTCATTAGAAATGTATAGGAATGCAGAGCATTTAAATGGGTTTGTTTTATATCCTGCAGTTTTGCCAAAGTTATTTATTATTTTAAGTAGTTTTTTACTTGATTCTCTAGGATTCTCTAAGTATATCATCATATCATCTGCAAAGAGTGATAACTTGAGGACAGTTAGGTGGCACAGTGAATAGAGCACTGGCCCTGCAGTCAGTAGGACCTGAGTTCAAAAACAGCCTCAGACCCTTAACACACTAGCTTTGTGACCTTGGGAAAGTCATTTAACTCCAGTTGCTCTGCCTTCCCCCCTCAGGAAAAAAAAAGAGTGATAACTTAGTCTCTTCTTTGCCTATTCTAATTCCTTCAATTTCTTTCTCTTATTGCTAAAGCTAACATTTCTAGTACCAAATTGAATAACAGCAGTGAGAGTGGACATCTGTGTTTCACCCCCAGTCTTATTGGAAATGCTTCTAGCTTATCCCCATTACATATAATACTTATGATTTTAGTTAGAGGTTACTTATCATTTTAAGGAATAATCCATTTATTTGTATTTATTTGTTCTTTCTAGTGTTTTTAATAGAAATCGGTGTTGTAATTTGTCAAAAGCTTTTTCTAAATCTATTATCATATGGTTTCTACTAGTTTTGTTGTTGATACTATCAATTATGCTGAAAGTTTTACTAATATTGAACCAGTTTTTCATTCTTGTTATTAATCTTACCTGATCAAAGTGTATTATTTTCTTGATAAGTTGCTGTAATCTTTTTTACTAATATTTTATTTTAAAATTTTGCATTTATATTCATTAGGGAAATTGGTCCATAATTTTCTTTCTCTGTTTTGACTCTTTCTGATTTAGGTATCTGTACCATATTTGTATCATAAAAAGAATTTGGTAGGATTCCTTCTTCAGCAATTTCCCCAAATTATCTATATAGTATTGGAATTAGTTGTTCTTTAAATTTTTGATAGAATTGGCTTGTAAATCTGTCTGACACTGGAGATTTTTTCCTAGACAGTTAACTGATGTCTTGTTCAGTTTCTTTTTCTGAGATGGGGTTATTTAAGTATATTACTTTCTCTTCTGTTAATCTGGGCAATTTATATTTTTCCAAATATTCATCCATTTCACTAATATTGTCAAATTTATGGGTAATTGGGCAAAATAATTCCTAATTATTGTTTTAATTTCCTCTTTGTTGGAGATAAATTCACCCTTTTTATTTTTAATACTAGCAATTTGGTTTTCTTCTCTTTTTAAAGTCAAACTCACTAAAAGTTTATCAATTTTATTGTTTTTTTCATAAAACCAGGTCTTAGTTTTATTTATTAGTTCAATACTTTTCTAAATTTCAGTCTTATTAATCTCTCCTTTAATCTTCAGTATTTATAACTTGATATTTAATTGAGGATTTTCAATTTGTTCTTTTTCTACCTTTTTCAGTTGCATGCCCAATTCATTGGACCTCCTTTCCCTCTATTTTATTCATGTAGTCATTTAGAGATATAAAACATTTCCTAAGAACTGCTTTTGCTGCATCCCATAAGTTTTGATGTGTTGTCTCATTATTGTCATTCTCTTGAATGAAATTATTGATTGTTCCTATGATTCATTTTTTGATCCACTTATTCTTTAGGATTAGATTATTTATTTTCCAATTAATTTTTAGTCTCTCTTTCCATGGCCCTTTATTACATATAATTTTTATTGAATCATGATCTGAAAAGGATGCATTTAATATTTCTGCCTTTTTGCACTGGATTGTGATGTTTTTATGCCCTAGTACATGGTAAATTTTTGTGTATGTGCCACCTCCTTAACTTCTTTCTTGTTTATTTTGAAATTAGATTTATCAAGTTCAGAGAGGGGGGAGGTTGAGGTCCGCCACTAGTATAGTTTTGCTATTTTTTTCTGTAACTCCCTTAACTTCTCCTCTAAGAATTTGGGTGATATTACACTTGGTGCATATATATTTAGTAATGATATTACTTCATTGTGTATGGTGCCTTTTAGCAGGATATAGTTTCCTTCCTTATCTCTTTTAATTATATCTATTTTTACTTTTGCTTTGTATGAGATTAGTATTGCTACCCCTGTTTTTTTTTACTTTAGCTAAAGCATAATATATTCTACTCCATCCTTTTGCCTTTACCCTGTTTGCATACCCTATTTTAAATGTGTTTCTTGTAAACAACATATTATAGGATTATGGTTTTTAATCCATTCAGCTATCCACCTCCATTTTATGGGAGAGTTAATTCCATTCACATTTACAGTTATGATTACTATCTATGTCTTTATCTCCATCCTATTTCCCCCCCACACTTATACTTTTATTTATCCCTTCTCCTTTTCCACTCTCAAAAAAGTTTTTCTTTTGACAACCACCTCCCTCAAATTTCCCTCCCTATAACTCCCCCTCCCATTTCTTACCCTTTTTCCTTACTACTTTTTTGTCCCTTCTAACAACTCCTCCCTTTTCTTTCTCCTTTCCCTTCCTCCTGCCTGTAGGGCAAGTTAGATGTCTATACTTAACAGAGAATATTATTCCCTCCTTGAACCAAATCCTATGAGAGTAAATTTCAAACATTGCTCTTCTCCCTCTCTTCTTTCCCTCTACTATAATAAGTTTTTGTGCCTCTTCATGTGATGTAATTTACCCTTCTCTGCCTCCACTTTTCCTCTTCTCCCATTACAACTCCTTTGCACCCCTTAATTAGGTTTTTATCATCACATCAGTTAATTTCTACCCACACCCTCTGTCTATGTACATGCCTTTTAAATGTCATAATAAATATACCATTCTCAAGATTAACAAGTATCATCCTTGGGGGGTAGAGTCAAGATGGTGGAGTAGAAACAGGACTTCCACAGGGCTCTGGCTCCCACCTCCTCCAATTCATGTAAAAGGTGACTCTGAACAAACTTCAGAGCTACAGAACCCTCAAAATGACACAGAGAAGCTAAACTCCTACCGAGGACAGCCAAGCAGGCCAGCAGGAAATGGACAGCTCAGTGCTCTGGGATCTGACCCCAGTCCCAAGCGAACTGGAGATCTTAGCTTCAGGGAGGTTCTGATCAGCTGTCGCATGGAGGAACTTCAGATAACAATTAGCTGTGGTTGTTTCCAGAATTCCAAAAATCAACCCATGGATGCTAAAGACAAAGTGAGATGTCAGCGTAGTGTGGACTTTGGGATCCAGTAGTTCGGGAGTGTGGTTGGCCTTTGCCCCAGGGGCGAGAAGCCGCTGAGGTGCCACAGTTATGCAGCTGCAGTCAGGTGGCTGCTTCAGCTTCTGGCCTGCAGATTGTAGGGGGACCAAGTGACCAGTCTGAGGGGTAATCGCTCTTGCTTTAACCTGCTTGGATCTGGATTGCTATCTAGGGTGGAGGTCCTGGGGTGTGCAACCAGCTTGCCAGAGTGTGTGGAGGCTTCAGAGAGGGCACCCAACTAATACCTCTGGCAGCTGAAAAAAAAAGCCCAGTGATTGGAACGAAGCTCCCCTGTCTGGTAGCAGAGTCCTACTGTGGCCAAAAGCCCAAAAGTCAAGTAATTGAGCATCAACATTAACAAATGAGGGAAGCAAAGCATGCAGAACAACACAACTTTACATTCCTATTTTGGGGACAAAAAAGGATCAAAACATGGAACAGGAGGAAGACACCAAGGTCAGAACTCCTGCACCAAAAGCTTTCAAGGAAAATATGAGCTGGTTATAGGATGTAGAGGACCTTAAGAAGGATTTTGAAAACCATATAAGAGAAGTGGAGGAAAAATTGGGAAGAGAAATGAGTATGATGTAAGAAAATTATGAAATTAGAGTCAACAGCCTGACTGAAGAAAATTATACCTTAAAAAATAGACTAACTCAAATGGCAAAAGAGGCTCAAAAAGGCAAAGAGGAGAAGAATGCCTTAAAAAGCCAAATTTGCCAGATGGAAAAAGAATCTCAAAAGTTCACTGAAGAGGATCAGAGTTGAATAGAAAATTTGACATTCAGATACAAGAAGCAAGAGAAGCATGAGAAGGTAAACAGAGAAAAGAAATCATAAGGAACTTATTAAAGTTCAACAATTTACATCCCTATATGGAAAAACAAAAATTGTAACTTATGAAACTTTTCTCAGCATGAGAATAGTTGAAGGGAATAGAAATATATTTGTGTATATACACATACATATATATGTCTATATAGGAGGGTCTATGGGTGTATGAGTACATATGTGAATTTGTGTATATATGTGTACAGGTATACATAGATAGAGGGCACAGGACCAATTTAATAGGAAGGGATGATACTTAAAAGGTGAAATTAAGAGGTGAGAGAGGAATATAATGAGAGGAGATGGGAAGAGACAGAATGGGGTACACTATCGCATATAGAAGAGGCAAGGGAAAACTGTTACAATGGATGGGAAGAATAGGAAGGCAAAAGGGAATGGGTCAACCTTATTCATGTTGAATTTGGCTTAGGGAGGGCATGACATACACACTAGATAGGGTATCCCACCCTACAGGAGAGTAGGGGAGAGGGGGATGAGAGGAGGGATTATGGAAGGGAGGGCAGACTAGGGGGGAAGTTGGAAGCACCCACTTTTTAAAAGGGACAGGATCAAAGTAGAGAATAGAGAAGTGGGATAGGAGGGAGGGAAATATAGTCAGTCTTTTACAATATATCCACTATGGAAATGTTTTGCATAGCTACACACGTACAACCTATACTGAATTGCTGATCTTCCCAATAAGGGTGGGTGACAAGGGAGGAAGGAATTAATATGGAATTCAAAGTTTTAAAATCAAATGTTCAATATATATATACATACTATTATTAATATTATTTTACATGTAACTGGGAAATAAGATATATAAGCACTGGGGCATAGAAATCCAACATGCCCTACTGGAAAGTTGGAGGGGATATGGGAAAGAGCAGATTGGAGGAGGGGATATCCAGTGGGATCGCTATTTTGGGGTGGTGGGTAGGGGGAAAACGGGGAGAAAATTTGTAACTTAAAATCTTGCTGCAATGAATGATGTAAACTAGAAGTTAATAAAGCATTTGAATAAAAATTTTTTTTAAAAATTTGAAAGAAAAGAAAAAATAAAAGAAAGAGAAAAAAAGCCAACAAATTTAATGAAAGTGCATGTGCAATTTATTATTTGGAGTTTATTTTGTTGTATAAGTGTATGATTGAATCTTAATACTGTTGAAATACAATGTGTATCATTTGCTTATAAAAATAAACGTATCATCCTCCCATATAAGGATATAGACAATTTGCCCTTATTGAATAATAATTTTTTTTCCTCTTCCCCCCCACCCTGGCTTTCCTCTTTATGCCTCTCCTGCATTTTTTATTTGAAGATCAAATTTTCCATGGAGCTCTGGACCTTTTATCAGGAAAGTCTGGAAGTCTCTTATTTCATTGAATATCCATCTTCTTGCTGAAAGATTATGCTCAATTTTGCTGGGTAGTTGATCCTTGGTCATAGTCCAAGCTCCTTTGCCTTATGGAATATCATATTCCAATCCCTCCAATCTTTCAGTATAGGAGCTGCAAGGTCCTGTGTGATCCTGGCTGTAGTTTTGTGATATTTGAATTGTTTCTTTCTGGTTGCTTGAGGTATTTTTTCCTTGACCTGATAATTCTGGAATTTGGCTACAATATTACTTGCAGTTTTCAATTTGGTATCTCTTTCAGGAAGTGATTGGTGGATTCTTTTGATGACTATTTTACCTTCTGGTTCTAAGATCCTTGATGATTGCTTGGAAGATACCATCCCGGCTCTTTTTTTCATCATGGCTTTCTGGTGGACCAAAAATTCTTAGATTATCTCTCCTGGATCTATTTTCCAGGTCATTTTTTTTCAATGAGATAATTTATGCTTTCTTCTATTTTTCATTCTTTAGATTTTGCTTGACTGATGCCTCATAGAGTCTTTAGCTTCTACTTGCCCAATTCTAACTTTTACAAAATTGTTTTCTTTGGTTTTCTTCTGTACCTCCCTTTCCATTTGGTCAATTTTACTTTTCAAGGAGTTATTTTCCCCAGTTAGGATCTGTACCTCCTTACCTATTTCATCAATTTTACTTTTTAAAGATTTATTCTCATTGGTGACATTTTTTTTCCATTTTGTCCATTGTATTTTTTTAAATAATTGGTTAGTTTTTTTTACCTCTCTAATTTGGCATTTACAATCCTCCTTGAGCTCTTCCAAGAATGCCTTTTGTTCTTTAGACCAATTCATATTCCTTTTTGAGGTTTCAGATGTGGGTATAATGTCAATGTTGTCCTCTTCTGAGTTCACATTTTACTCTTCCCTGTATCCATAGTAGGATTCTATGGTCTTTGCCTTTCAAGTTTGCTTCTTCATTGTGATTGTCTTTTTTTCCTGGCTTTTAAAGTGGGTCTCTGCTTCTGGGACACAAGGGTCTCTGTCCCAATCTTCTTGTGCTGGTAGGTAGGGGCCTGGTTACTGGCTTTGTGTGCTGTATTCTCTGGTTCTGTTGGCTAGAAGCTATATAATGCTCTAGCTCACCTAGTGCTGAGCTAGAGCTGGCTGGTGTCTGCCAAGGATTATGGCCAGGTAATGTCTTTCTGAGTTTCCCTGGGGTTACACTGAAGATCAAAGAATGAGGTTAGGGAAGGGGTGGTCTGGCTGCTGGAACTTCCCCTAGGGCTGTGCTGTAGCACAGATAGCCTCAGCCACTGTCTGTGCTGGTGTCTCAATTCCCTTAACTGTGCAAAGGTACACCTGGGGTCCTGGTGTTGCTGATTGCTGGCTCTACCCCCTTGGGGCTCTGTATCTCCTGCTGGTCCACTGAATTGGGGCTTGCTGGGATGCCTCCTATACTGTACTTGTCCCCTTTAGCCACAGCAAGAGGGACCCTACCTGTTGATCTACCAAGCCAAAAGACTGCAGTACCCCTACTGATACTGGCTCCCCAATTCCAGGATTTTTCCTGGGGTAATATTCTCTGGGTTTTTCTAGGTCATGAAGGTGGGGTGGGATGAGGGCACTTACAGTTTACTCTGCCATCTTGGATCCCGGCAGTTCAAGTAGGTGAGTTTCAAACATTTAGTCTGTGGACTGATAGCCCCAAGGAGTAGCTGCTGCTGCTGCCACAGGCTTTGCGCTTCTGTCTCACCCAGCTCTGACAAACCCTGTCCTATGTTGAGAGGTTTGGGAATTGCCACTCCCACCGGTGATTCAGTCCACTAGAGCCTACTCCTCTTTCTCTATGGTTGGGTATAGACCCATACACTCTGTGTTCTCCCAGTCTGATTGCAACAGGTCCTTTCCCTCAACCAATTGGACTCTCCTGGGCTGGAAATCTGCCACACTCTGTCTCCTAGTGGATTCTGCCACTCTTGAATTTGTTCACATTCACTTTTTATAGGGGTATCTGAAAGAATTTGTGAGAGAGCACAGGTATGTTCCAACTTTCACTCCACCATCTTGGCTCACCAGTTTACTTTAAAAATATATATATAATAAACTCAACATGGTTCAAAGCTGTTGTGTTTGTTTCCTTCTGAACTTCCATTAATACTTTCCTGTGCCTTTAAAAAAATATTTCAGTGACTCCTCTTTTCTTTCTTTTCTTGGGGATGCCTCAAAGATAGCTTTCCTCTATCCTTAAAATCCTACCTCATATTTGAAAAACAGAATTCTCAGGACAAATAATAATAATCAAGCAAAATAAATCCACTAATTGGCTGTTCCTAAAGCTCTACATCTAATTCTGCATAGGCGGAGTGGGTAGCATTCTTTAGTATCAGTCCTCTGTTATCATTGTCGGTCTTTGCATTGATTGGGATCCTTAAATATTTCTAAGTTGCTTTCCTTTACAATGTTGTTATTACTCAATAAGTTGTTGCCTTGGTACTGTTGAAAGGAGATAGGTCAAGTGTACTTCATGAGGTCAGAGAGAAGGGACATCAGAGGGGACTGAAATGCTTGCTTTAGCTCACCTAGGGAAAGTGAGTCCTTCCATAGGAGAATGGAGAAAATTTGGATAGTTGAAGAAAGGGGAACATAAAAAATAGAAGAAATTTATTTCAGTTTTCTTTTCTAAGTTTGTTGATTCCTCCTTATCCTTTCCTCTTCAATCAACATGCTTTTTCTCCCCCCACAGTAGTCCTGACCCTTTTAGGAATTACCACTTAGTGCCTTGTTATGGGTCAGAAAGAGTGGGTGGAAATACTGGCTGGTTCTTACAGACTGAACAAGAAGCTAACTTGAAAAAATCTCCATGTAGATTAAAATGATCATTAGTGTCTCCTGACAATCCTTTGCCAGAGGGTTAGATGAGATCAGCAACTTGTGAGTACATTATGATGTGATCCTACAGCAAACTCAATTAGATCAAAGCATCCTGGCTTCCACTGTCCAGTTTTAATTTCATATTGGTGCCAGAGGGGATGAGAAAGGATATGGAAGCACAAATGTTTCATGCTTATAACTGGGGCATTCAAAAATCCAAATACCTGGTTGGTGATGACCATAATAGGAACTGTAGGGATTTTTAATTAGCACCTTCTCCATAAACTCATTTTTTCTCTAAAAAAACTTTGTTTTTCACCTTGGTTTGCCTCAAACACAGTTGTTGTTGGTGGTGGTATTTTTGTTTTATTTATTTATTTGCTTTCTAGTGATTTTTTTTTGCTAACCATTACCATCAATGAATATTAAATAGAGAATATTGGAACACTCAAAATAAATTCATGAAATCAAATACTTGTTCAACTGGAAATGTGAATGTTTGCAAAATAATTTTTTAAATACAAAAGATTATTAAGGCAGAAGGATGATTTTATTCAGCTTTGCTTGTTTCAGTTGTTTTAAATGGGTGATGTGTTGCCAAGGAAATAGAGTGAATTGTCAGAAAGAGGCATTTATCTTGTATTGGGAGCTTTGGCCTTTATCCATACTTATTCATTTAATGCCATGAGTTTGGTGGAACTTACATTACAACCTACACTCTTTATTGAGGATTTTTTTTTGTTTCAGACATTTATTTTCATCCCATATATTTTAAGTGGTTTTGAGTACACTAAAATATCTTATATGATCACAAGTTACATTTTCCTTTGATTTGTACCTTTTGGTGATTCATTTCATGATCATTCTATAAATGCGTGAAGTCCTTGGAATTTGCATTAATTTCTCAGAAATGCTCAGTCAGTATCTTCACATTTTTTTCAACTCTCTCTAAATACCAGAAGAATGTCCCTGTATAAACTACTTTTGCATATTTAACATATTCTTGAGATATATGTGACCTCTCTCTATCTCTCATTCCCATTTTCTAGAAAAATCAGAGTGGTCAAGGTTTTTATACATTAGCACTGAGTATTCCACATTTTTAGAAAAGCTGATATTCAGAAGAAACAATAATTATCTGTTCCTGAATGAAAATTAGTAGAATATATGTACTTCAAGGAAAGGGGATGTTTGTCATTTTTAAAAATATCCATTGCCTAGAACAATGCCATTCTTTCTCTCAGACTATTTCCTCTATTGTAGAAGGGGAAAGTACTTACTGTGAGATTCAAATAAGTGATTGTATAAACTCTGTTAGGTAAATACTATAGGTACTTCTGTATTTTACAACCGAGGAAACTGAGTCAGAGGGAAGCAAAGGAATCTGTGCATGGTCATATGTTGTTGTTTGTCCTTGGTACTTGAAGAGGACCAATAACATCATGATGCTAGGATAAGAGTACAGTGTAATCATATAGGTGATAAGTGTCACAGCCAGGATTTATATCCAGGAATCTGGATTCCAAATTCAACATTCCAAGTCATCTGCATTACACACACCATGCTATCTTGAAAGTGAAGGTGCTAAAGCTAACTCATTCACTTTCAAAAGTAAATAATAATGTTATTTTTACAGGAAATCATAGGCTACACTGCACGAAAAGATTAGAACAATTTTTTTAAATTTATTAATTTCTAGTTTCTTCCCTCTCATGTTAGAAATGGAGACTATGGCTACTTTGTATTCTCTACTAGGCAGACCATATCTCATGGATTTTCAGATCTAGGAGTCACATTTTTGAAAGGCATCGCCAAAGCAGGGCATACCAGAATAATTAGGGAA
This sequence comes from Petaurus breviceps papuanus, assembly GCF_028583685.1. NCBI lineage: Eukaryota > Metazoa > Chordata > Mammalia > Diprotodontia > Petauridae > Petaurus > Petaurus breviceps. The sequence continues at coordinate 69,703,485 of NW_027187419.1, forward strand.
TTGGAAAGTATGTCATATAAGGATTAGGTGAAGAACTAGGCATCTTTCATCTGTAAATGGCTTTCAGGTGACATGGAAGCTTTCTTCAAACATTTACAGGATTGTTATGTGGAAGAGAGAAAACATTTGTCTTCCTTGGTCCCAGAGGGCAGATCTAGTGCCACTAAGGAGGAACTTGAGAGGCACATTTAGGTTTGATATAAGAAAACAAAATTCCTAATATTTAAGCCTTTAAAAGGGAGAATGAATTGCCTGAAGAAGATAGGACTTTTCCATCTTTGGAAGTCTTCAAGCAGAGAATAGATGAAGACTTGTTGTGCTGGAAATATTGCAGAGGAATTTTCATCCCAGGAAATGATTGGACTACATGACCTAACTTAGTGAACTTGAAATCTTAACAAAAAGTGGTAATTAACCATTCAGGTATCATATATTAGGAGGCAGCATTGAACAGTAAATCACTGGACCTGGGGTCAGAACACCTGGGTTTGAATCCTGGCCATGTAAAAACTTAGAGAAGAATGAAAAGCATTTACTAAGTACCTTCTATGTGCCAGACATTTTTACAAACATTACTTCATTTGATTCTTAGAACAACACTGTGAGATTGGTGTATTTACAATTGCCATTTGACAGATCAGAAAACTGAGGTACTCAGAGATTAAGTGACCTGCCCAGGGTCACATAGCTAGTAAGTGTCTGAAACAAATTTGAACTAAGATCTCTCTTATTCTAGGTCCTATGCTCTATCCATTGTGACACCTGGTACCTCAACTTTGAATAGGTTCCTTAACCCTAATGGCTCCAATTTTCCTCATCTGTATGCAACAGGAATGCCTTGTGCAGATAGTGGGGCTATGTCCACTGTCCTTAAAGCTTCAGAGTCAGAAGAGGACCAAAACAAAGCCAAAGGTATGGGTAATTAAAAAAGAAGGGCTGAGTATGAGGGGAGAGAGGTTGATGTAAAGGTCCCCCATGAGAAGAGCCTGTTATTTCTTCTTCTTTGGCATGCTGAACAAGATTGACACAAACACCAATAATTCTAGTGAAGAAGAAAATGGGTAATGACTCAAAGAGACTGATGTTGATGCATAGGTAGCTAATCAAAAAACTTGAATTTAAAATATACATGTAGGGGTGGCTAGGTGGTGCAGGAAATAGAGCACCGGCCCTGGAGTCAGGAAAACCTGAGTTCAATTCCAGCCTCAGACACTTAACATTTACCAGCTGTGTGGCCTTGGGCAAGTTACTTAACCCCAATTGCCCTCCAAAAAGCAAAAATAAAAATAATAAAATAAAATATATATGTACCTGGAGATGAAAGAAGGTGAAATGACTGAAAAATAACAAGCTCAGAATGTGCTAAAGCAGATGAATGCTAGCAACAAAAATTCTTTATTATTAGGAAAAGGGAAAAAGTTAGGGAATAGTACAACTGAGGGGTAGATAGGATAATTAAAATAGATGACAGAGAGGAAGTAAAGTTATTTGTTACTTTGCTACTGATCTTACCAAGGAAAATGAAATTTAGCTTGGGAATTATGGAGCAAAATTTATTATAGAGCTGAAATTAAGGGGAATGAGAGTTACTCTCAATGAATTAATATCACCAGGCTTGGATGCACTCAATCCCAGGACTGGAAGGCATGCTTACTGAGCTGCTCTTCGTGATGCACATTTGAAACAGCACCCAGAATCAGAGAGTTACAACCAAACTAGTGTTGAGGATACAAATAGCCCAATTTATTTTTCAAGAAAAAGAAATTCTTTAAACCGTGGATCAGTGAACTTGACTTAATTTCCTAGATAAATTCTAGACTGAATATTAAAGAGGTGGTTTGTCATCATTTAAAAAGGGAAATATTGATCACAATGGGCTTTATCATGAATACAGACTAAACTCATTTCCTTTTCTGACAATGCTGATTTATAGATTAGGGGAATGTCCCAGGCATTTCAACAAATACTTTGATGAAGTCTATCATACCATCCTTGTTGACAAGACAGAGGGATGTACTTGAGATGATAGTACAGTAAGACAGATGTGGATCTGATTGAATCATCAGTGTTAAAGAGTATTCTTGATGGTTTGATGCTTACTTTGAATGAGACTCCAAGTAAAGAGCTCCTGGGATTTATCTTTGGCTCTTTGCCATTCACCAATCAATGCCTTAGTTAGAACCACCCTTATCCAATTTGTAGATGATGCAAGTCATGGAGGGATAGATAACACACTGGAGAACAGATGCAGGATTCTAAAGAATCTTGGCAGTACATACAACAATGGACCAATTCTGCTAAGATACAATTTCATGAAAATATATAAAACCCTATCCCTGAACTTTTAAAATAAACACTTTGAACAAATACAGGATGAAAAGAGTATACTTTAACGATTCATGTGGGAAAGGGGCCTGAGAATTTTAGTAAATGGCAAGTTCAATAGGAGCAAATTAATAGCCTGATGTGGCAGCCAGAAAAATCAAACAAAAACCAAAAATCCTAACATAATTTCAGCACACATTGATAAAGGCAGTGTTCATAATGATGGAAGCAGTGGTGTTTAGTGTTGTCTTCAGTTCCAGATAGTCAGTTTTAAAGGGGCACTGGCAAATATTGTAATTACAAAAAAAATGAGACTGCCTGATAAGGAGACTGGATGCCATGGAAAGCAAAGATCAGATGAAGGAACTAGGGACATTTTGTCAGGAGATGACTCAAAGAAGCCATGATGGCCAACTTCGCATATTTAAAGTATCATCTGTCATATGGAAGAGGGATGAAATTTATGTTGGATTCCAGAAAGAAAAATGAAGAATACATGCACAGAGGCAGATTTAAGCTAAAAATATAAGGGAAAACTCTTTATATTGGGTAATTTGCTTTAGGATATGGTAGATTCTTCCATCACTAGAGATGTTTGAGTGATTTTGCAGACAGGAATTATATAAAAAGGAACAGCCGTCAAGATGCATTCCAAATATGAGATTCCATGTTTCTATATTTAAGCATTTGGTACATTATATGGACATCAGACAATTAAAATGCCATTTTCTGATGTAGTAGATTATATAACTGTATATTTTCTTTTTTAAATTTATTTTTAATTTTCAACATTCATTTACATAAATTTTAAATTTCCTCCACCTCCATCCCCTCCCCTTCCCCAAGATGGCATCTGATATAGGCTTTACACATACATTCTTATAAAACACATTTTCACACTAGTCATGATAACTATATATTTTCACCATTTTTATGTGTTGGGGCCCTTGAATAAAGTTCTTGTTATTTTATTTTTGTTCAATAGAAGGTGAAGGATTTAAAATGAGAAATGTCAGTAATTCAAGAAACATTTATTAATTGCTTGCAACATTCTAAGAGTTAGGAATACAAAGAAAGGTAAAAATCTGTCCTCACTCCCAAGGAGCTAGCATGCTATGTTATGGCCTACTATGTCACTTCTTGAAATTGGAAAACATTAAACTTCTTCATTTTTTTTTTGTAAGCAATTGGGGTTAAGTAACTTGCTCAAGGTTACACGGCCAGTTATTTCTGGGTATGGTGCTAAGTATCTGAGCCCAGATTCGATCCCAGGTTATCCCGAATCTGGGGCCGGTGCTCTTACGCACTGCACCACCTGGCTGCCCCTAATCAATTGGGGTTAAGTAACTTGCTGAAGGTTACATAGCCAGGTGTTTCCGGGTGGGTGCTAAGCATCTGAGCCCAGATTTGATCCCAGGTCATCCCGACTCTGGGGCCGGCACTCTTACTCACTGTGCTACCTGGCTGCCCCTATTCTTCACTTTTTTTGAAACTTTACATTTCATAGTAATAAATATTCCAAAGTCAATCCTTATCTTTATAAGATTAAGTGAACCTTGCTGAGCAAACAACATTTTCATATATTATTCAACATAAAAAAGGACAGAACCATTGCTTAGGTTTGCAAAATAATGGTGATTATCCTACATTCTATGTTTTAGGATGATCATTGACGTTTTGGTAAATTTTTTATGATTTACAAAATACTTTCTTAAAGAGAACCCTTTGAGGTAAGTAATGCAAATATTATTCCCATTTTATATGTGAGGAAACTGAGGCTCAGTGAAGTTAACTTACTTTGCCCAATGGCTATCAGCTAATGTGAAATCCAACATCCTAACTACAAACCCATCACTCCACTAAGTCAATCTGTGTTTTGGAGGATTCTTTAAATTGAGAGTAGTAAGCCCCATGGTGAAATTGTAGCCTATAATGGAAAAGACAGTGGAAGAGAGATACTGACTGGGGCTAAAAACGATGTACGATCAATCCATAAAAACTCTTTATTGGTATGTAGGCAAAACTGGTTGATTTACTGCTTTTGGTCACTTAAGAGGTCAAGTGGTTGTCACCAAGAGTATATGTGATCAGAAAGAGAAATAGACCAACCATGTTTCAGGAGCGAGGGATAACAAATGGACACAGTCTGAATCCAACCTTGGTAACCAAGAAATAGTTAAAATCATGTTGGAAAGAACTATTGTGGAAAATTTATGGAAAATCACTGATAAAAACAAGAAGGTGTGAAGGACTAGCAGTCTGAATTGGAGAAGAGAATACTCTAAACAAGGAGTTCTTTACTTTTTTTGTGTCATGGTCCCCTTTGGTAGTCTGATAAAGCCTATGGATTCCTTCTTAGAATTATGTATTTAAATGTCTAAAATAAAATACACAGAATTACAAAGGAAGCCTATTATGTCTAAAAACAATTATCAAATTATATTTTACAGAAAAGTCCATGTACCTCTGGTTAAGAACCATTGCTCTGAAGAGGTCATAGCTCCATCAAAGTGTTGTAGTAGTGGACAAAATGGATCTGTGTGACTAACTTGGCCCCAGAAGTTAATATGTGTCATGATCATAGATCATAGGTTTAGAGATGTATGGCATATTAGAGACCATTTCACAGATTGCTCATTTCATAGATGAGAAACTGAGGTCCAATTCAGTGATTTACCCAAAGTCACATAGATAGTAAGTAATATAACTGGCATTTGAACCCAGGTCCAACTTGAAACACAGTCCTCCATTTGACCACTCTGTCTCACCAGGTTGAAGATGATCAAATCTGCAGTAGCATAGCAAAAGTTGGAGACTGGGTATAGACAATCACAATCTAAATTTTGGTAATAATATTTCAAGTAGTGAAGACAGAAGTGTCCAAAAGAGTAATTGGGATGAGTCCAATTCTATGGATATTTATAGTGTTTAATAAGTATTCTGCCCAAATGTCTCCTTGCAGTTTCAAAGCGTTTGTTACAGGAAGAAAATGGCAATGCCTGTTGCTGAAGTCCTATGTAGCTGCCTAAGATGAAGAATAGTCCAGGGAAGGGAACACACTAGGTATTTTAGAGCTTTGCTGCTTATGAGTCAAGGTGGATGGCAGGACTTTGAGTATAATCACAGAAGGCCAAGTTGACTAATGTTCCAGGTGGGGTGGGAGTTAAGCGATGCTTGCTGTTCCATACCTGACTAACCCTATAACACATTAAAAATATATTTTAAATGTATTTATTATATACTTTTATATATACATATTATATATAATTATATAATAAATATGTTTATTATATATAATCATATAATATATAAGATATATTATAAATATATTTATATATACATATTATATACCTACTTTGCTATTTGAGAAGCACATCAACAAGCAAGGCTACTCAGTTACCAAATCTTATCAAATGTAAGCAAATGAATTTTCAAAAAATCTGAGGTGTTGATGATATGCAATTTACTTCAAGTTCACACAAATTCACATTTGCACAAAACCATATTATTCCTGATGAATATCAGCTTTAGAAAAGGTGACATTCCACTGGCAAGTGAAAGAAAAGGTCTGAAATAAACATTTAATCTGATTCTTAGTTCCTTAGCATAACAGGGACAGGATTGGCTTGGGTAGCAGACAACCATGGAGATATGCTTGACAGCTCAAACAATTTAGGGAATAGTAAAGGCGCCTACTAATAATATATTGCATTTTGCAACATTTTAAATGTATATATGGCCTTATGATTTCATTAGGATAGGGAATTCTCCACAAGGAAATTCCTTCTACCAAAGCAAATTAGCAAACGCTCTGTAATTTGAAGCCTTGGCCTGGGTATTGTGAGGCTAAGTGACTTGTTCAACAGCCAGTCTGTATAAAATGATTTAAGCTTCAATCTTCAATATGCTGAGGCCATTTGGTACTATGTCACACTTTCATTAACAAAAGGCTTTAAAAATGTTCTCCCTTGATTCGCAACAATCCTATGGTGCAAGAATTTTACAGGCGAGCAAACTGAGAGTTAGAGATATTGTAACTTTTATTAGAGGGGCAGCTACAACAACAACAGCATCAAACCACTTTTACAGAATAACAGACGTTATAAGTGACCAGGGCTAGCACTATGGTCCTTCCAGACCTACCACTAATGAAGAACTGGAATTAGGCATACATTTGCTTATAGAGAGGAGTCAGGATCAAGTCCTGAGCTATGTTATAAAATAGGTTGAAGGTACTTCTCCAACAAAAGATACTAAAGCAACCTTCTAACCCCCTTCATTAAAGGGTTAAGACTTTTCAGTATTCTCTTTTTAAATTGAGAGTCTAAAGAGGGTCACTTTTTATTTTTATTAAATCATGTATATTATGTGTATACACACATACACATATGTGTATTTACAAACATATACATTAATATATCATAAATATACATTAATATGTTATAAATAAATATCACAAATGTTATTTAATATAATATAGAGCATATATAAAAATATTATACATTAACATATATGAACTGATTCTTTCACTTTTTTTTTAATAATTCTCCCCTTTCCCCAGTAAGCTTTATTTTGGGGGGGGGTAACAAAGATTTTAAAAGAAAGTGTAAAACCACTTCAGCAAAACTATCCTGTACATCAGTTATGTCTGGCAATATATTCAGTATTCCACCACCATAGTCTACCACCTTGCAAAGAAAGGAGGGAAGAACATTTTCTTCACTCTTCTTCAGCTTTAGTCATAATATTATATATTGTTCAATTTTATTCTATTGTTCTTTCCATTCACATTGTTAAAATTGTGCATATTGTTTTCCTTAATCTTCTGACTTTGCTTTGCCACATTTCATATGTCTTCCCATATTCCTCTGTATTCTTTTCTTATGGTCATTATTATTACATTCATGTTGTTTCCTTTTTATTTCTCTCAGGCAGCCCTCCTTTGTGTGAGGATCCAGCATTACACATACTTAGCTACTTCATGTATACAAATCATTTCACTGTAGTGTGAGGTGGTCTTAGATCACAAATATTCATTAGAAGGGACAGGGCCAAGATGGCAGAGTGAAAATAGGGACTTCCTTGAGATCTCCCCCAAATCCCTCCAAATACCTGTAAAAAATGACTCTAAGCAAATTCTAGAGCAGCAGAACCCACAAAATGACTGGGTGGTGGTCCTGGGGCAAGCAGGAGCTCTGGCATGATGGAGCTTATAGCATCAGTGAAGAGGGAATCCTCCTTACAGTTCCAAGACGGAAAAGACCAATGTGATGGATAAAGAGAAATCATAAGGGACTTATTGAAGTTGAACTGTTTACATTCCTATATGGAAAGATGATGCTTGTAACTTCTGAGACCTTTCTCAGTATTAAAGTAGTTGGAGAGAATATATATATAGAGAAAGAAGGCACAGGGTTAGTTTACTATGAAGGGATGATAACTGAAAAAATAAAATTAAGGGGTGATAGAGGAATGTACTGGGAGAAGGAGAGAGGTAGAGGTAGAATTGAATAAATTATCTCACATGAAACAGGCAAGGAAAAGCTTTTACAGTAAGGGGAAGAAGGGGGAGGTCAAAGAGAATGAGTGAACCTTACTCCCATCAGATTTGGCTGAAGGAGGGAATAACATACACATTCAACTGGGTATGGAAATCTATCTTACCCTACAGAAAATAGGGGGGAGAGGGATAAGAGGGTGGGGATGATAGGAAAGAGGGCAAATGGGGGTGAGGGGCAATTAAAAGCAAGCACTTTTGAAGTGAGAAAGGGCCAAAGGAGAGAAAAGAATAAATGGGGGGCAAGATAGGATGGAAGAAAATATAGTTTAGTCTTTTACAACATGACTATTATGGAAGTGTTTTACATGACTGCACATGTATAACCTACATCAAATTTCTTGCTTTCTCCAAGAGGGTGGATGGAGAGAGAAGAAGGGAGAAAATGTGGAACTCAAAGTTTTAAAAACAAGTGTTAAAATTGTTTTTATATGCAGCTGGGAAATAAGATATACAGTAAGAGGGTATAGAAATCTATCTTGCCCTACAGGAAAATAGAAGGAAAGGGGCTAAGAGAAGGGGCAGTGATTTAAAAGGAGGGCAGATTGGGGGAAGGGGTAATCATAATGCATGCTCTCTTAGGGTTGGGGGAGAGGAGAGATGGGGGAAAATTTGGAACTCAAAATCTTGTGGAAGTGAATGTTGAAAACTAAAAATAAATAAATTTAAAACAAACAAAAAATATTCATTAAACTCTAAGTTCTTTGAAGGGACTACTAAATGGCACAGTGGATAGAGCACTGGCTCTGGAGTCAGAAAGACTCATCTTGGTGAGTCTAAATCTGACCTCAGACACTTATTAGCTATGAGACCTGGGAAAGTTACTTTGTTTGCCTAAGTTTCCTCACCTTCCAAATGATCTGGACAAGGAAATGGCAAATAATTCCATTATCTTTGCCCAGAAAGTACCAAATGGAATCACAGAGAGTTGGATATGATTGTAACAATGCAGCAACAGCAAAAACAACAACAAAGTAAGCTCCTGGAAGGTAAGAATTGTTGGGTTTTTTGTCTTTGCATCTTCAATGCCCAATAAACTTTCTGTCACATAATAGGCATTTAATAAATGCTCAGTTTTGGTTGCTGTTCAGTAAAGTGCATGTACATTCTACATTATCTGAACCTGCTTGACACTAGAGGATCAAATATCAAATTCCCAGTATGACTCTTAAAGCCCTCCATAACTTTACCCCCTCCTTCCTTTCTAGTCTTCTTATGTCACTCTCTTTCATGTATCCCAGCATCCACTGACACTGACTTCCTAAATGTTGCTTGCAAAAAAGAAAAAAAAAACCTTCATCACCCTACTTCGGTGCATTTTCATTGGCTGTCACCTTTGCCTGGCATGTTTCCCCCCTGTGTCTCTACCCTTGCTTTCCCTGACTTCTTTTAAGTCTTAGCTAAAATTATACCCTTTTAAAGAAGTCTTTCCCTGGTCCCTTTTAATGCTAGTACCTTCTCTCTTAAAGCATCTCCAATTTATTGTGGATATATCTTATTTGAACATAGCTATTTATATGTTGTCTTCCTCCATTAGATTGTTAGTTACTTGAGGGTAGAGACTGTTGATTGTCTTTTTTTCTAATCTCTGCACTTAGCATAGTGCCTGACACATAGCTGTCATTTAATAAGTTCTTATTGACTTGACTGATGGCAAAAATTTAGTATTTTTCAAATAATGTACTCTCTGTTTACCTGATCATTGGCCCACTCTTCGTCCTGACGTAGGGAGGTCTTTTCTTGCCAGCCAAAAGGTGTCATATGTTCTATCTAGTATTTCAAATCATGAGCCAATCATCACATTATGCTACCCAACCACAGAAGTTTGAACATATCCAAAGTTTAATGTTGAATAAAGCAACAAAGGTAATCTAACAGATGTTAATGATTTATTGTTATGCAACAAAATAATTAGGCATGAATGAGAAGAAATTAACATAAATGCCTGTAATTAGCAATATTTCAATGTTGCCAAATCAGGTTTTAAACCATCTCTTCCTAGGCTATAAACTCCTTGAGGTCAAGAAAGAGGTCTTTTCTAAATTTTGTGTCTTCTCCCAGGGACTAATGCAAGGCTTTTCACATAGCAGACATGTCTTAATTGATTGGTTGCCTCTTTGTTATTTTTTCAGTCTCTATAAACATTGACATTATTGGCAATTTTCATTGATGCCTGATGCCATAGTTTAATCCCCATCATGGACATGCATTACTGTTTACATTCATTGGAAGACAAAGATACTGGAGAAACTGGGTTCTTGCAATGAGACTGAGTCTGAGAAGTAGTGGAAGGAGGAAGACAGAGAGAACACAATGAGAATGTAGTCTGGCTATCAACCACCTGGGAATAGGAGGCAGAGAGAAAAGAGAAAATGGGTATGGTGCAAATGACTTATTTTTTCCATTGGGAAGCCCTTCTTGTGTCTTTGTGCTACCGCTGTTCATTTCTAAACTCAGCTACCTCTTGGCCCTCAGGAGAGAAGACAGACTCTTTCCTTTCTGGACTACTTGAAAATGGCCCATCATTTTACTCCACTTCAGTGGAGTGATGATAATTGTTATTCCTTTCAGAAAGGTCAAGTAAAACTATGCTGATCTGAGAAGTCAGCCTATCTACTCTGGCTCTGATATGTCTACTTGACTCTTGTCTATCTGTTTGATATAGATGATTTACTTTTATATCAAGTATTTACCTGATGTGATCCTTTGAGGCTAGAGAATTATAGAATTTTAGAACTGAAGGGGCTTTAGAGAGTAATAGGACTAGGATTCTCCATACCTCAGTCTTTAGACCCAAGAGATGAAAAGTATTCCACCTCCCTCTAGAGACCAAACCCAGCAGGGCTAGTAGGAAATGGGCAAGTTGCCACAGAGTGAGTGCTAAATAGAGTTATATATATATACTTATGAATGAATATGTTTATTCTCTGATAGCCCGTAATCTCCCTGAGGGAAGAAACTCTTTAATATTTGTCTTTGTATCCCTAATGCCTAACACAGTACCTTATATATAGTATTTTCTTAATTAATTCTTGTTGATTGATTGAAGAAGCTAACAGACAAATGGCAGTAGAAACCTTCAGGCTAGCATTAAGTCTATTTTTTGACTTACTTCTCTAGCTATTGACTGACTGCATGTTGCCTCTAGAAGTACTTGATTCCAGTCAGTTATCTGACTGGGAGTTAGCAATAACTTTTAATTCTTATTGTATTCCTGATGGTTATCTAGTATTTTCTCAACCTGTTTTGGCCCCTCTAACACAATTGCAAAACAATAGTGTGTAAGTGGTATTAAGTACCTGTCTTCAAATTTTATAATGCTCCAATTGCCATGCAAAGAAACATGGTTGCAAAAAAAAAGAGCTAAGTTAAGCCTAGCCTGTCAGGCTAACTATATGTCCTCTAGCCTTTATTATGCATACTTATCATCCATCAAATCAATGGTCTGTGTGGAGCATTCTTGCATAGGCCAAAATCTCCATGGTCTCCCTATGTACAGATACAGAAAATGGAGTCCAGTAAATTGAGTGACTTGCCCAAGGTCACCTAACTTATAAGTGGTAAAATGGAAATTGGAACCCACATCTTAGGAATCTAAGTCAGAGTTATTCTACTTCAACAATTTGAATTTTTCTTCCCTTGCTGGAGTATATGACCAGAAATCCTATCCAATGCTTCCCATGAAAAGCAATGACTAGGGGTACAAAGAAGGAGGAGAAGGGGAGCAATGATCAAAACCTGAAAATGAAGCCTCAAAGAAGAGGCTAATAGAATAAAATCATTTATGTAAAAGCATAAGATTGATAAAGTCATATGAAAGTGCATGAAACATTTCCCATCTGTAGTGTACTTCCCCCCATATATTAACAAAGCTATTTACTCTCACTACCACTTATACATTTAACTCAGTTCTCTATATAGTTGAAAAATGATAGCCTGCTATTTTTCTAAAGCTATTAATTTTCTCTATATTTGCTGATTCTCTAGGATTTTCTAAGTAAAACCTATGTCATCAGCAAATGGGTATAGCTGTATCTCATTTTCATCTTTCTGCCTTCAATTTCTTCTTTCAACTACTAGCTTTTCTAGAACTATGTCAAATAATATTGATGTCATCCTTGCTTTATTCCTTTATTTATTATGAAGGCTTCTAATTTATCTCTATGTTATATGATACTTGATTTTGTTTTGTGATAGATATTTTTATGATGCTTAAAAAAAGGTCCCGTGTTTGTAGTTTTTACAGTTTTAAGCATAACTGAGAATTTTGCTTTGTCAAAGCATTTTGCCTGCATCTTCTGAGACAATTGTGTGGATTTAGATGTTTTTGTTTTTAATATGATTGTTTTCTTTTTTTTAATTGAATTTATTTATTTATTTTTAGTTTTCAACATTCATTTCCAAAAGATTTTGAGTTACAATTTTTCCTCCCTGTGTTTCCTTTACTCCCACCCCAAAATAGCAAGCCTACTGAATACCTCTTCCCCCAATCTTTTCTCTCTTATATCCTCCTCCATCACCCCCCCTAACTTTCTAGTAGGGCAAGATGGATTTCTATACTCCAGTGGCTGTATATCTTATTTCCCAGTTGCATGTAAAAAAAAAAAAAACCAATTTTTAAAACGTTTTTAAAACTTTGAGTTCCAGATATTTTTCCTTCTTCCCTCCTCACCTGCCCCCACTGGGAAGATAAGCAATTCAATATAGGTTGTACATGTGTGGGTACCCAAATCATTTCCATAGTTGTTATATTTTGAAAGACTAACTGTATTTCCCTCCATGCTATCCCACTCACCACTTATTCTATCTTCTCCTTTGATCCTATCTCTTTTCAAAAAATGTTTGCTGCTATCTACCCTCTCCCCTGATCTTCCCTCCCTTCTATCTTTTCCCCTCTTATTCCCTACCCCCTTATTTTCCTGTAGGGTAAGATACCCAATTGAGTGTGTATGTTATTCCCTCCTTAAGCCAAATTCAATGAGAGTAAGGTTGTCCCATTCCCTTTCACCTTCCTGCTCTTCCTCTCCATTGTAACGGTTTTCTCTTGCCTCTTTTATATGAGATAATTTACCCTAATCTATCTCTCCCTTTCTCCTTCTCCCAATAAATTCCTCTCTCATTTTATTTTTTTAGATATCATCCTTTCATATTCAACTCATTCTGTGCCCTATGTATACATGAACATACATTTGCCCACACTCACACACACACACACACACACACACACACACACACACACACACACATATATATATATATATATATATATATATATATATATATATATATATA
>NW_027187419.1:69716668-69741798 GCF_028583685.1 Petaurus breviceps papuanus
ATATATATATATATATATATATATATATATATATATATATATATATACATATACATATATATTCCCTTCAACAATCGTCATTCTGAGAAAGGTCTTATGAGTTACAATTATTGTTTTTCCATGTAGGAATGTAAATAGTTCAACTTTAATAAATTCCTTATGATTCCTTTTTCCTGTTTACCTTCTCATGCTTCTCTTGCTTCTTGTATTTGAAAGTCAAATTTTCTGTTCAGCTCTGGTTTTTTCACCAAGAATGCTTGGAAATCCTCTATTTCATTGAATGACCATATTTCCCCCTGTAGAATTATACTCAGTTTTGCTGGGTAGGTGATTCTGGGTTTTAGTCCTAGCTCCTTTGACCTCTGGAACATTATATTCCAAGCCCTTCAATCCCTTAATGTAGAAGCTTCTAGGTTTTGTGTTATCCTTATTGTGTTTACACAATACTCAAATTGTTTCTTACTGACTGCTTGCTGTATTTTCTCCTTGACCTGGGGACTCTGGAATTTGTCTATAATATTCCTAAGTGTTTTCTTTTTGGGATCTTTTTCAAGAGGTAATTGGTGAATTCTTTCAATTTTTATTTCACCCTCTGGTTCTAGAATATCAGGGCAATTTTTTCTTGATAATTTCTTGAAAGATGGAATCTAGGCTCTTTTATTGATCATGGCTTTCAGGTAGTCCAATAATTTTTAAGTTATCTCTCCTTGATCTATTTTCCAAGTCAGTGGTTTTTCCAATGAGATATTTAACATTGCCTTCTATTTTTTCATTTGTTTGGATCTGTTTTATAGTATCTTGATTTCTCATAAAGTCATTAGCTTCCACTTGCTACAATCTAATTTTGAAGAAATTATTCTCTTCAGTGACTTTTTGAAATTCCTTTTCCATGTGGCCAATTTGGCATTTTAAAGGATTTTTCTCCTCCCTGGCTTTTTGGGCCTTTTTTTTTGCCATTTGGGTTAGTCTATTTTTTAAGGTGTTATTTTTTTCAATGTATTGATTTTGAAAATCATTCTTGAGCTTCTCCATGGCCTGTAATCAGTTCATATTTTTCTTGGAGGCTTTTGATGCAGGAGTTCTGACTTTGCTGTCTTCCTCTTGCTCTATACCTTGATCCTTTTTGTCCCCAAAAAGGATTCTATGGTCTGTTTGTGCTTTCTTGGCTTGCTTATAGTGCCAGCCAATTACTTGATTTTTGATCTCTTTGCCATGGTAGAACTCTGCTTCCAGAATGGAAAGAGTTTTGTCCCAAATTCCTGGGGTTTTCCCTGGCCACACACCCCTGGACCACCACCCAAAACTGTGATCCAGATCCAAGCAGGTTAAAGCAAGAGTGATTACCCTCTGAATGGTCACTTGATCCCCCTACAATCTGCAGGCCAGGAGCTCCTGAGACAGCCATTCGATGGCTGCACAGCTACCGAACCTCCACTGCTTTTCACCCTGGGTCCAGGGGCTGGACCGTGCTCTTCTGTCCCCACCTCTCCCCCGTTCCAACAGAGTTCCACACTGACCTTTTACTTTGTCTTTGGAGTTTATGTTTTGAGAAGTCTGGAAACCTCCACAGCTGCTGGTGATTTGCTGTCCTGAAGTGTTCTCTGGCTGCCACTGGTTGGGGCTGCTCTGGGGCAAGAACTGCAGGGCTCACTAGGGCCTGTGCTCACCTCCCAGAAGATTGCAATAAACCTTTTCTGTTGGCCTGCAGGGCTGTCTTCAGTGGGAGATTTGTTACTCTCTGTCACTTTGTGGGTTCTGTAGCTTTAAAATTTGTTTACAGTTATTTTTTACAGGTATTGGAAGTGGTTGGAGCCACTCCAAATTTGTGCTTATACTCTGCCATCTTGGCTCCACCCCTCTAATATGATTGTTTTTATAATGCTGAAGTGACCTTGCATAGCTGTTATAAATTCAAATTGTTCATAATGAATGATACTGACTCTAGTAAGAATCACTGTAATCCTTTTGACAGAATTTTGTTTAATATTTTTTTGTCAATATTCATTGATAATGTTGGTCTATAATTCTCTTTTGGTGCTTTATCCTTACCTGGTTTAGGTAATAGTACTATATTTATTTCTTTAAAGAAAACTGCTAAAAATTTTTCTTGCTTGATTTTTGAGAATAATTTGTATAGAATTTGTACTAATTGTTCTTTAAAGATTTAATAGAATTCTCCTATGAATTCATGAGTGCCAGTTGTTTTTTCCCCCTTTTTGTATATTCTTTACAGTTAGTTTCATTTTATATTTTGAGATTGAACTATTTAAGTTCTCTATTTGGTCTTGTCAGTTTGGGTATTCTTTATTTTTGAACATATTCCTGTATTTCTTTTATTGTTTTCAATTTCATTAGCATATAATGATAAGGGTAAGGTTAAGGTTCTGATAATCATTTTATTCCTTCTGGTTTTGTTTTGCTTTAAACTTCTTTGATATTTTGGTGTAAAATTGGCTAAAGGTTCATCAATTTTGTTAGTTTTTTCAAAGAATAGACTTTTAGTTTCATTTATCATTCCTATGGTTTTTGTCTCTCTTTTACCTATTTTTCCTCTAATTTTTAAATATTTCTGTAAATTCCTTTTCTAGTTTCTGTTAGCATGGTGATTCTATGGAGAACTTGGGCAGCAACATGGTACAATCTGAGGGACATTGGCTCTGGAATCAGAACACATATCAAATCTCATCTTGGCTTTTTATTATCTTTGTAGAAGTTTTGTGAACCTGGGTAATTAGAAAGATGGCTTCCTTGACCGAAGAAGGGGAATTTGGTTTAGGGGAAGGTATTGAAAGAGAATGAATCCCCTTTTTAGACACTTTACATTTGACATCCTTACAGAAACTTCAGGTGGATGCCCAATAGTTAGGAAAGTTAAGAATTTAGTTTAGGAGAAAAGTTGGGAGTAACTACACATACATGACAATTAAACATATAGGAACAGATGGAATAACTAAAAGGGAATAAAAAGAAAACAGCCTAGAACAAAATTTTAGGAGAAATTCATTTTTAGCTAGTAGGCTATACATAATCACGTATCAAAGGAGACTGAGAAGTCATTTCCAAAAACCAGGAGAAAATAGTGACAGAAGTCAATGCAAATCAACAATCATTTATTAAACATTTACTATGTGCCAGCACAGTGCTAATTGCTGGGAATAAAAATAGAAGTGGAAAGAAAGATAGTCTCTGCCCTCAAGGAGCTTAAGCTATGTCTTAATTAGTACAAATATAGAATTCCCTGAAGTGTTGCATGTATTCGAATTTCTACTGTTCTAAATTGTAAAATATGTAAAATATGGTAATTGGTTCCAGTGCAATGGAAATATGCAATACAAATTTGAATAGTGTGACCCTTTGAGAGGATCTTTTATTTCTACTAATTGGACCTAAATGTACAGTCTAATGAGGAAAGACAACAAACAAAAGGAAGCTGAAAGGAGGAGAAAAAAGTATCCCTTTAGTGGTAGGATGGAGAGAGTTCAGAGTCACAGGCACAGAACACTGAAAGGAATGAATATATGGCTAGTCTGAGGACTTCCCTTAAAATGGAGGTTATATAAAGAGCTAATCGATAAGAAGAAGGGGCTGAAGATCAATATGTGCTTCCAATGTGAGAAGGCCAGAGGTAGAATATATGGCCATCCTGATGAGGCTTCTTTTGGGATCATCTAGAGAGTGGAGACAAAATCCCAGAGATGAATGGGTGGCCTCAGAAATATTGGATTAAAGAATATCCAGCAGGAGTGGATGGCTGACAGTGTCAAAAGCTTAAAAGATGTGAAATAGGATGATGGTGAAAAATAGACTATTATATTTAGAACTTAATAAATAATTAGGCTGGTGCAGTGGAGAGAGTGCCAGGCTTGGAGTCAAGAAGACTCCTCTTCCTGGGTTCAAATCTGGCCTGAGACATTTACTAACTGTGTGACTCTGGGTAAGTTACTTAACCCTATCTAAGGGTACAAGCAGTCTGCCTTGAAAGAATTTGAGCACTCAAACCTTCTTTCAGTCAAAATAGCAAGGTTTTATTATAACACCAGCAATGGTAGGCAGATTCCTAGTAAATCTGAAGTTTGGTAGGGATAAGCCTGATATCTATATACCAGAAAAGGGAGTGAAAAGATCTGTATGGGATTAAGGAGTGGTAAATAACTTGGAGTGGCCAGGTGCAGACAATGAAACAAGTTAAGTGCTTTGAGAGCCACAGTGAAAGGGCAGAAGGATTGACTATCTGCGTAGACTGGGATGGGCCAGATGCCTTCAGCAAAATGACAGTGTGGGAAAATTCAGGGACATGGTCTTTTTCTTTTAGGGGTCCAGGTCCCATGATTCCATCACTGTCTGCCTCAGTTTCCTCATTTGTAAAATGAATTAGAGAAGGAAATGGCAAACCACTCCAGTATCCTTGCCAAGAAAAACCCAAATGGGGTCACAAAGAGTCAGACATGACTGAAGCAACTGAATAAAAACAAAAAAAGGATTACTTCTTCTTGTTCAGGTATGACTTGGACTAGATGACCAGGGATGGAGTTTTTCAAAGGTAACTAGGTATCTTTTAAAACAAAAAGATAGGACAAAAAATAAGAAGAAAGAAGCCTGGGATGAAAAGGTATTTGGTAATGAATGAAGGCACAATGGGAGAGAAGGACAAATGAGGATAGGGACTGGAGTGGGGGGAGGCAGCAATAGGGGCAGAGCTTAGTGGAAAGTGTCAGAAGAAGAAGGGAGCTTCACTTTAGAGTTAATCACAGCTATAAGGGAGGAGGAGATGAAAGTTTGTTAGGCAAAGGATGGAGGAAGTCCCAGTTAACTAGGAGAGAGAGAAGCACCTTTATGACTTTTGATGACAGAAGGAAAGGTCAGATTGTTATTTTTTCATACTTAAGAGAGCAAAAGCTGGAAGCAGCAGGGTGATTGTCCATCTAGGTCAATAAATAAGGAAAAAGAATAGGTATTTATTAAGCTTCTACTATTTCCAAAGCACTATGCTAAGTACTTTACACATATTTCATTTGACTCTCACAAAAATCCTGAAGGGCAGTGCCATATTATCCCCTGCTGAGAAAACTAAAAGATAATAGAAACAGATTTTAAGTTATTTACCCAGGGTCACACATCTAATAAGTGTCTGAGGTCATATCTGAACTCAGGTTCTCCAGTTTCAAGGTCTGGAATTAATCCATTGCTCCACCTGGCTACCTGATATCCCCAGAGGTCTGAAGAACTCACTCATCTCCAGATCCTTTGCCTAATGAACAAATGGAAGAAGTGGGTAAAATGTCTATGTAGAAGATACAGTACATGTAGAATGTGTACTTTGCTCCTTGTTGTACCTGATGTTTTGAGTCCTATTCCTGGTGGGAACCTCACAGGAAAGGCCTGCTGCCTGAATGCATGATAGTTACAGAAGTCTGAGACAATGCTGCTTTTCTGTGACAGTTAGTGAAGGAAGCCAGGTAGGTAATGCATTGAGGGAATTTGTTTTACTCGACTGCATATTTATTATAAAAAAAGATTTTTAATGGATTGTTAGGGAGAGTAAACAGCTTTGTTAATATATGGGGGGAGGTACCCTACAGATGGTAAATGTTTCATGCACTTTCACACGACTTCATCAATTTTATGTTTTTACATAACTGTTTTACTCTGTTACAAGAGACTTCTCATGAAGTGGAAGTAATCTGAAAATGTTTATGATGTAAAAACCAAAAACATCAATAAAACTTTAGAAATATGATGAAGGGAGGATTATATGCTGGGACAGATTTGAAGTGTTGGTAGAATCCTGCAGCAGCTAGGTAGTGCAGTGCTTAGAGTGCTAAGCCTGGAGTTGGAAAGACGAGTTCAAATCTAGCCTCAGACACTTATTAGTTGTGTGACCCAGAGAAAATCATAGCCTCTGTTTAACTCAGTTTCCTCAACTGTAAAATGGGAATAATATTAGTACTTATCTCTCAGAATTGTTGTGAAGATCAAACAAAATAATAGTTGTAAAGCACTTAGCATCTGGCATTTAGTAAGTATTCTATAAATAGTATTGGTAGTATTATTATCCAGCCTCCCCATGGTTTTTGAGGGATGAAGGATTATTATTTTGTTTTGTTTTATTTTCTTCTTTTTTTAATTTCTTTTTGTCTTTATTAATTTGTTTGTCTACTTTTAGTTTACAAGATTCAGTTCCACAATTCCTTGAGTTTCAAATTTTTTCTCCCTCCCTCCTCCCTGCTCCCCATGACAGCATACAATCAAGTACAGAATCTACAAATACTTTCACATTAGACATTAGTCAGTTTATAAAGAAGGATTGTATCAGATGGAATGAACAACAGGAAAAAGGAAACAAAACCAAACTAGAAAAAGAAAAAGATCAGGTAGTTGGCTTCCATCTGGATTCAAACTCAGTTCTTTCTAGTTCTTTCTCTGGATGTAGACATCTCTACATCATGAGTCTTTTGGGGTTGACTTATACAACCCTAGAAGTGGTATTGCTGGGTCAAAGGGTATGAAATTATTTATATCCCTTTGCATTTAATTTCAGATTGCTCTCCAAAATGGTTGGATCAGTTCACAACTCCACCAGCAATGCATCAGTGTTCTAAGTTTTCCATATCCTCTCCAGCATTTGTCATTTTTCTGTTTTGTCATCTTAGCCAATCTGACTGGTGAGATGTGGTACTTCAGAGTAGTTTTGATTTGCATTTCTCTAATAAATAGTGATTTAGAGCATTTTTTCCATATGCTTATAGACATCTTTAATTTCTTCCTCTGAAAACTGCCTGTTCATATCCTTTGATCACTTATTAATTGGGGATTATTATTTTCTTAGAATGTAATGGCAGAAGCAAAGTAGAATATATACCTCTTCCACATATTCTAGCTTACATGCTAAGGGTCTTACCTAGTAAGACACTCAATACCATTGTTTTCTAAGACACATTTGATGACAATAAGCAGAATAAGTAATGGTGGTATGCATGAGGCAATGGATTTTAGTTTGAGGGAACATTTAAACTCAGGACCGGAGTGGCCCTAATTCCCTGAGTGAGCAGCAAAGGGAGGAGATTAATAAATTCCTATTCCTTTTCCTTATTTTTTAAGCTAGGTGGACAATCACCCTGCTTCTTCCAGCTTTTACTCTCTTTTTTTTCAAATGCTTTATTAACTTCTGATTTACATCATTAATTTCTGCCAGATTTTGAGTTACAAATATTCTCCTCATTTTTCCCCTACCCACCACCCCAGAATAGCAGTTCCACAGGCTATTCCCCTCCTCCAATCTGCTCTCTCTCATATCTTCTCCCATACCCCCTTAGACTTTTTCAGTAGGCCATGGTGGATCTCTATGTCCCAGTGCCTGTATATCTTCTTTCCCAATTACATGTAAGATAGTATTAATAATAGTATATATCTATATCTATATAATTTTAAACATTTGATTTTAATTCTTTGAATTCCTGATTCATTCCCTTCCTCCCTTGTCACCCAACCTTACTGGGAAGAAAAGCAGTTCAGTATAGGTTGTACATGTGTGGCTAATTCAAAACAATAACATAGTAGATATATTGTAAAAGACTTGCTATATTTCCCTCCCTCCTATCCCACCTCCCACTTATTCTATTCTCTACTTTGATCATGTACCTTTTCAAAAGTGGGTGCTTCCAACTTCCCTTCCCCCCAGCCTGCCTCCCCTCCCATCATTTCCCTCTCATTCCCTTCCCCCCTACTCTCCTATAGGGTGAGATAGCCTATTTAGTGTGTATTTCATTCCCTCCCCAAGCCAAATTCAATGAGAATAAGGTTGACCCATTCCCTTTTGCCTTCCTATTCTTTCCCTACATTGTAACCATGTTCCCTTGCCTCTTCTATATGAGATGGTTTACCCCATTCTGTCTCTCCCCATCTCCTCTCATTATATTCCTCTATCACCTCTTAATTTTACCTTTTAAGTATCATCCCTTCCTGTTAAATTGGTCCTGTGCCCTCTATCTATATATACCTATAAGCATATATAAACACATTCACATATGTATTCATATGCCCATATACCCTCATATATAGACTTTGATAAGTTCCTTATGGTTTCTTTTCCCTGTTTATCTTCTCATGCTTTTCTTGCTTCTTGTATCTGAATGTCAAATTTTCTATTCAACTCTGTTTTTTTCAGCAAGAATGCTTGAAAGTCCTCTATTCCACTGAATGACCATATTTTCCCCTGAAACATGATACTCAGTTTTTCTGGGTAGGTGACTCTTGGTTTTAGTGCCAGCTCTTTGACCTCTGGAATATCATATTCCAACCCCTTTGATCCCTCAGTGTAGAAGCTGCCAGATCCTGGGTTATCCTGATTGTTTTTCCACAGTATTCAAATTGTTTCTTCCCGGCTGCTCATAATATTCTCTCCTTGATCTGGGAATTCCAGAACTTGGCTATAATATTCCTAAGAGTTTTCTTTTTGGGATCTTTTTCAGGAGATGATGGGTGGATTCTTTCAACCTCTATTTTGCCCTCTGGTTCTAAAACATCAGGGCAGTTTTCTTTGAGAACTTCCTGGAGGATGATTTCTAGGTTCTTACTTTGATCATGGCTTTCAGGCAGTCCAATAATTTTTAAATTATCTCTCCTGGATCTATTTTCCAGGTCAGTGGTTTTTCCCATGAGATATTTCACATTGCCTTCTATTTTTTCATTTGTTTGGATCTGTTTAACAGTTTCTTGATTTCTCATAAAGTCATTAGCTTCCATTTGCTCCAATCTAATTCTGAAACAATGACTCTCCTCAGAGAGCTTTTGAGATTCTTTTCCCATCTAGCAAATTCGGCTTTTTAAGGCATTCTTCTCCTCATTGCCTTTTTGAGCCTCTTTTGCCAATTGAGTTAGTCTGTTTTTTAAGGTGTGATTTTCCTCAGTCAGGCTATTGAGTCTCATTTCATAATTTTCTTGCATCGTTCTCATTTCTCTTCCCAATTTTTCCTCCACTTCTCTTATTTGCTTCTTAAGGTCCTCTATGGCCTGTAACCAGCTCGTATTTTCCTTTGAAGCTTTTGGTGCAGGAGTTCTGACTTCACGGTCTTCTCCTGTTCCATGCTTTGCTCCTTTTTGTCCCCAAAATAGGAGTCTAACGTTGGAGTCTTCTGTCTGTTTTGTTCCCTTTGTCTGCTCATTTTGCCCCTCAGTCATTGGACCCCTGGGCTTTTTGCTGCAGTAGGACTCTGCCACCAGACAGGGGAGCTTTTGTCCCAAACACTGGGGTTTTTTCAGCTGCTGGAGGTATTAGTTGGGTGCTCTCTCTGAGGCCTCCACATGCTCTGGCAAGCTGGACACACACCCCAGGACCTCCACCCTAGACTGCAATCCAGATCCAAGCAGGTTAAAGCAAGAGTGAATACCCCTCAGACTGGTCGCTTGGTCCCCCTACACTCTGCAGGCCAGGAGCTGAAGCTGCCACGTGGTGCTGGCTGTCCTGGGCATCTCAGCAGCTTCTTGCCCTGGGGCAGAAGGCAATGCACTCCTGACTACTGGTGTCAAAGTCCACCCTGCACTGACCTCTCACTTTGTCCTCAGAATCTTTGTGTTGATAAATCTAGAATTGGCCACAGCTGCTCCTTCTCTGTGTCATTTTGTGTGGGCTAAAACTTCAGGCTCACATGGGCCTGGGCTCAGCTTTCAGAGCACTGCACTGGCTGATTCTTGCCAGCCTGCTGGGTTGTCCTCAGCAGGAGGTTCAGTTCTTCATATCATTTTGTGGGTTCTGCAGCTCCAAAGTTTGTTCAGAGTCCCCTTTTCACATGAATTGGGGAACGTGGAAGCTGGAGCCGGGTGGAGGTCCTGCTTCTACTCTGCCATCTTGACTCTGCCCAAGCTTTTGCTCTCTTAAGTATGAAAAAATAACAATTTGACCTTTCCTTCTGTCATCAAAAGTCCTAAAAGTGCTTCTCTCTCTCCTAGTTAATTAAGACTTCCTCCATCCTTTGCCTAACAAACTTTCACCTTCTCCTCCCCTTATAGCTGTGATCAACTCTAAAGTGAAGCTGAAGCTCCCTTCTCCTGACACTTTCCACTAAGGTCTGCCCCTACTGCTGCCTCCCTCCACTCCAGTCCCTATCCTCATTTGTCCTTCTCTCACATTGTGCCTTCATTCATTACCAAACACCTTTTAATCCCAGGCTTCTTTCTTATATTTTTTGTCTTATTTTTTTTAAAGCAATTGGGGTTAAGTAACTTGCTCAAGGTTATACGGCCAGTTATTTCTGGGTGTGGTGCTAAGTATCTGAGCCAGAATTTGATCCCCAGGTCATCCCAACACTGGAGACGGTGTTCTTACTCGCTGAGCCACCTGGCTGCCCCTAAGCAACTGGGGTTAAGTAACTTGCTCAAAGTTACATGGCCAGGTGTTTCTGGGTGGGTGCTTAGTGTCTGAGCCCAGATTCGATCCCCAGGTCATCCCGACACTGGAGCCTGTGTTCTTACTCGCTGTGCTACCTGGCCACCCCCTTTTTCTCCTATTTTCTTTTTGTGTTAAAAGATACCTGGTTACCAGAAACCAAGAAGAAACTTGGTTTCTGTGATGGTCTCTACCTACCTAAGATCAATGGAAGGTATAGATATTCTTATTTCCTCAATTTGCTAACCTGCAGTAGAGCAGAATCACCTTCTGGCAGTGTCAGGGTAAGAAGTTCAATGTTGAGGAGTTCTACAAATCCAGACCCTGAGAGCTGAAGTCTAGTCATCCATCCTCTCACCTCAAATGCAAGAAGCTCACCTGGTAGATGACCATGCCTTTCTGCTGTCAGTCATTCACCTCAATTCTGTCTCTTACATCACTTTTTTGTGTGCCCATTATTGCTAGAAACATGTAGTCTATTTGTTCTCACTATGCATCTTTCTATTGACCTTTGAATACCTTCAATGTTGATTCATCAAAGATGGTGGTATTCTAAGTTTTGTAACCATACTGGGAGAACCCTTGACTTTGGAATCATTCCTAGAAGAATGCATGGTGGAACAACAGGAAAGACAAGAGAAGCACCTTAGGGAAACCGATGGCTTCAAAACAACTCTATTACTTTCCTCCCTTGAAGGGAAGCACCCACTTTGGCTAATTGTAGACCCGGCCTTTAATTCATATTAAGGCTAATATTCTACTTGAGTTAATGACTTTGGGACAAGACTCTTCCCTTGACCAAACTAAGGATTAAAGACCAAGCTGATCGAAATTATGCAAGGCCAAAATCTCCTTGTGCATTACCTACATTCCTCTCACCCATGCATGTTAGGCTGGCATTTAAGACATTCCTGAAGATTTGACTGTCTTGTAGATCTAAGGGCTCAAATAACTGACATTGCTTCCTCATTATCTGACTACAACACAGTCCCAAGGAGTGCAGGGGATGTCAGGTACTTTTGGATTATGATGGGTAACTTAAGGAAGGGAACTCCACTCAGATGAATGAAATCAAGTGATACTTAATGCTGATCCCACAGGTGGGGAATCTGTGGCCTAGAGGCTACATGTGGTCCTCTAGGTCCTCAAATGCAGTCCTTTTCAGTCAAGGGCCACACTTGAGGACCTAGAGGGCCACATGTGGGGCCACAGGTCCCCAACCTTTGCTTATCCTTTTTGAACATCCTTTTTCTATTTCTAAGTACATCTCCTTTTGTTAACCATTAAATGACCTATGGATGCCTTTTTTTGTTCCAGTATTAAACCTGTGCTACCAGGAGATTAGCCTGAATAAAGCACACCACATTATGTTGTGATCCTTAAAACTTGTTCCTGTAAATATAGAAAAGATGAACTAAAGGGCAGCCAGGTAGCACAGAGAGTAAGAGCACCAGCTCCAGTGTCAGGATGACCTGGAGATCGAATCCCCAGCTCAGACACTTAGCACCCACCCAGAAACACCTGGCCATGTAACTTGGAGCAATTATAAGAGAACTGTGAATACAGAGCTTTATAGCAATAATTTATATCTCCCTATTATATGAAAGAATTAATGTTGATGATATCTATATATATACATTGAACTTTGAGGAAAATATAGAACTGAAGAGTGAAGCTGGCACTGGTTGAGTTGGGAAAGGTTCAGGAGTTAGCTGGTCTTTTATCTGATGTTCGGTGTTGATATGATCATTTTGGAGGGTGCCCACTATTTCTTCGAGTTTGAGTTGGAGTGGATATTTTGCTCTGCCTGGGAGTTTGCTCTTCATGAGGGCTGGGCGACTGAGATTTCCTATAGCAACAAGAAGTTTTTAGTAAGTGCAAGGCCCTGGAAATTTAATAAGGATATGTGATTTCTTTGATATTAGAAGATGAAGAAACTCCCTTCACCAAAGCAGTCACCTTCTCTGAAGTTCCAGAACTTAAAGTCTCAGATAGTTACTTAAAATCTGAGATATTAAGGGTCATACCCACAGTCTGTGTCAAACTTGACCAGTCAGAGTTGGGACTAGAACCTAGGTCTTCCTTGCTTTGAGGCCAACTCCATATTGCCTCTTGGAAGTATAATATTATGCAAAGAAAAGATGTAAAATAATATTTACCCTCAAGAGGTTTACATTCTACTGGGGAGAAATGGAATGTACACATATAAATAAATACAAAATAATTTGGAGAGAGACAGGCAAAGAGAGACATAGAGAGATCTGTTTATTTGTAGCATCAGGAAAGGTTTCTTAGTAGAAGTTGACACTAGACATAAGCCTTCACAACCAGGAATTTCCATGAGTCCTATCTAGAATTGTCTAACAAGAGGCTGGGAGAAATTTTTTTCCTGGTCTTTCCTTTCTAGAGGTATTTTCTGACAAGTTGTAACCTCCATTTGTCACCACTTTTGTATCTGTCTCTTTCTGTATTAATGTGCATATCTCTTTCCTTTATTGGTTCATTTTCCCTTTTATATATATATATATATATATTCTATCTGACTGTAATGTTATTGTTAGAAGTTATTAAAATGAGTTTTTCATGTAAAGCAGTTATCTCATGGAGCTAATTTCTCATTTTTGATGAACAATCATTTGCATATTTGTCTTTGAGCTAAAATTTCCTCCCTTTACGCTTAATAAATTTGCATTTTAATTTTCCAAGACTTACTTATGAGTTTGTGAGTTGTTGGATGCCCTCTGTCAAGATACATTATGGACAAATTCCAAAGATGCTCAGTTTGTAAGATTCATGGAACATGCATAAGAGATACTGATGTTGCTGAATGACAGCTGAGGTTTATTAGCTCCACATTGGCGAAGCGGGTTTGAAACTCATTTGAAAAGCAGACAGATCCTGGCAATCCTTGAGCAAACAAATGTCTTCTCCTTTGTTCCTACAGCTCCAGATTCCTCTTCAACTCTGTCTTATCTGCTGAGAGTCCTCAAACTTATCTTAGTCTGGTCCTTTTAACACAGTGTACCCTGAAGTCCTTCATCCCATGCTCCAGCCCAAGGCCATGGTCTGTACTTGGTAAGGTCCAACTCAGCTTCTTTGTTAGTAATTGTAACTCCTTGTTTCCTGCCCAATTCTTAATTGTATAATGATTGAGCTTTAAGAAACCCCACTGATTTGTTCCATAAAGTTTGGATTCAGTAAAAGGGTCACACTGCAGGACCTAGAGAGTCACATATATGGCCTCAAGACCACAACATCCCCAACCCTGAATTAGGCCATAGCAGTGCCATAGTAGAGAGTCATAATGACTTGGTTTCCTCATATGTAAAATGGGGTTAAAGACTTTCCTCAAATGTTATTTTGAAAAACATCTGAAATAATGTATTTGAAGCACTTTGCAAACATCAAAATGCTGTATAAATGTGAGCAATTATTATTATAGCTTTTTTATTTAAATTTTTATCTTGCAGAGCAAATTATTCCCTAAACTTGGAAGGGCTTCAGAAATCCCTTCTAACTCTAAGATTACATGGTTCTATGATTCCTCTCCTTGCCTCTTCCCTCCTTTCTTTTTTCTGCTTCCCTCTTTTCCTCCTCTGCCCTGCCTTCCCTTAAATTCCCTTCTCCTCTCCTCTTTACTCTGCTCCACTATTAAAAATATTTTCATCCCCTCACATACTTCAGCAGAGATCTCCAAACTGGTTAACTAGACATTCAGCAAAAATTTCCCAAGTGCCTACTATGTGCCAAGAACTGTACCAAGCACTAGCAATACAATAAAAAGCAAAAGGCAGTCCCAGCTCTCAAGGGGGTCACAGTCTAATGCAGGGGCAATATGTAACTAAGGAAGGCCAAACAAGATACATACATGATAAAGTGGAGATAATCAGTAGTGGGAGGCATTAGAATGAGGAAGGACTGGGCTTCCTGTAGAAGGGGGAATTTTAGCTGGCACTTGAGGAAGCCAGGAGGTGATGATGAGGAAGGAGAACATTTCCAGCATGGGGGAACAGTCATTGAAAATGCTTGGAACCGTGACATGCACCATATTGTTTGAGGAACAATGAGGAAACCAGGGACACTGGACCACAGAGTCTGAGGCAATAAGTCATAAAACAACTGAAAAATGTTGTATGTGTGAGAGAGAGCAGGTTATGAAGAGCCTTGAATACCAAACAGGTTATGAAGAGCTTTGAATACCAAACAGAATGCCAAATTTAAGATAATAATGGTCACTCCCTGGTCAATTTCCAACACTTAGTGTATAGATTGCAGGACAGAGGAATATCCCTGAAAACAGGAGTGATCTTCTGCCTTGAAGCTAAGATAGGGTGTGTATCCACAGACTGACTTATCTAATAGAAAAAGAAAGACTTGATTGCTTGCATCCTTCTTCCTTCTCTGTCTCTATTTTCATCTTTCCCTTACTTCTGACTAGTTAAGACTTACTCTGTCTAAATGCACACCACTGGCTCCTTTTTTTCCTCCTAAGTAGTAAGATACTAATTATTTAACTTGTTAGTGTCTTGGTTGTGTCCAAACACCATCAAATATTTTCTCAAACTCTCCTGGAGAGCAGCTGCCAAAAGTGAGCTTGTTTTAGAATTGGCCTATGGGGGAAATTTTCAATTAGCTCATTATCTAGACATTTTAGAAGCAGATTCCATGAAGACACAACAGACAGAGTTTCAACAACTTCAACAACTCAGCTGTATAGTGGAGTGTACAGCCTCCCCAGAATGGCAAATTTCATTTACATTAAAGATT
Source organism: Petaurus breviceps papuanus (assembly GCF_028583685.1). Taxonomy (NCBI): domain Eukaryota; kingdom Metazoa; phylum Chordata; class Mammalia; order Diprotodontia; family Petauridae; genus Petaurus; species Petaurus breviceps. Next base: position 69,731,817 of record NW_027187419.1, read on the forward strand.
TTTAAGTGGAAGCTCTAATTAGAACTGAAAGGGACTTTACCTCTTGTCCAGTAGTTCAGCCCTTTCCTTTTATAGATGGGGAAACGGAGACCCAGAGAAATGTAGTGACTTATTGGAGGTTTTATAGTGAATGAGAAAGAACCCAAGTGTCCTGCTTCCCTATCCAGATCTCTTCCCACCAAGTCACAGGACATAGATATTGGTAGGGCATAAGCCATTGGGTATCAGGATAAAATTGGGATTTCTTGCTATACAGTATACAGCTCCTGAAGTAACAAGCTCAAATGTTTAAGAAACACCTACATGAGCCATAGACTATCATTGTAAAACTTCAGCATAAGCTAGTTTTAAAAACGAATCAATCTTCAGGCCTCATCAAGCCAGTAACTTAGCTCTATGCTTCAGTTGCTGCTGTTTCTTACGAAGAATTTTCTCTCCCTGAGATAGAACACCTGTCTTACTTTCACAACTCTCAGATAAACATCAATTTTTTTCTATGTGACTGAATATTCACTTCCTGGTTAGTGAAGTGATCACAGAAAAGGAGAGAAAGTCAAGACAAATAGGTTATTCCCTGGGTCAATAACCTAGCCTCTTGATGACTTAATTGCTCATCCATGAACTGGAAATTATTATTTTCTCACCCAAGGTACAGTTAATCAGAGGGAGCTTAGTCTTATCCTTGACATGATGAGTAGTACCAAGTCCTGCGTCAAGAAGGATGATATGCTACTCTGTGGTCCTGGCCTTTCCCATTCTCCATTACCCTCTGTCTCCCCAATCCCGGTCTAATCAGTATAAATAGATTGGGAGGAAGAGGTCAGATGAGTTAAAGCAGTTGCTGGATGGGAGTGACTTACATTTACTTTGGAAGAGCAGTAGGGAAATTGTAAACAAGTGAAAGTTGTCGTGGGAGTGGTAATGCCCTAACAAAGAGCTTTTTCATCTACTTTTCTTGCCTATCTTTTAATGTTTATTCTTTTCCAGACTGTATTCCAGACTACAATCTCTTTATCCTGAAGCCTCCCTCCAGTCCTGGAATTTGAAAAATTTACAAATTAAAATTATTCTCCACCCCTGCATCTTTTCTCTCTGATTGTTGGGTCCTCCCAGAACCTCCATTTAAGGAAGGCATCCAAGCCAGTCAGCCTCATCTCATTCCTTTCCAACCTAACCAACACTGCAAGACCCCCTTTTCCCATGTTGTGGGTACCTCTGTGTCCCCACTGCCTTTTTTCAGTTTTCTTTAGCTAGTCTTTCTGCAGATCAAAGCATACTTTGTAAAAACTATTTTTCTTGTTTTTTTGTCTGTATTTTCTTTCACAACATGACTAATATGGAAATACATTTTGCATGACTGCACATATATAACTTATATTAAATTGCTCAATGGCTGGGGAAGGAGGTGAAAAGTAGGGAGTAAGGGAGAGAATTTGGAACTCAAAATTAAAAAAAAAATGAATGTAAAAAATTGCTTTTACTTGCAATTGGAAAAAAAAATATTTACTGTTGCCTTTCTGTATTAGAATGTAAACTCCTTGAGGGCAGAAACTAATTTTTTCTACTCAGTATTCCTAGCACTTATAGTTCTTGGCACATAGAAACAACTTAAAAAATACTTGTTGACTGACTTATTGATGCTATTTCCTATGCTTAAAAAGGTTTTTATAGATGAGGAAACTGAGACCCATCTTTCATGCTATTCTCAACTATTTCCTCTGGTTCATACTTACCCATGTTATATTCCATTCACTAGAACCTAGGTCTCAGGAAGGCAGCATCATGGAGTAGGAAAAGCATTCATTATAGAGTCAGACCTTGGTTCGAATTCTGCCTCTGACATTTACAGATGAGAGTTTGAGCAAGTAATTTATCCTCTCTGGTTAAATCTAATTTTCCTCTTCTGTAAAATTAAAGGTTTAGACTAGATGACTTCTGACATCTCTTTCAGCTCTTTATCTGTCATCCAAGATCTGATGAGTTTTTTTTTACCATTGATTTACTAATCTATATTACAAGATTTCACTTTACATTGAAGACTCAAATTATTTTAGAAATAGCTAACATGATCAATTTCCTCTTTTTATTTTATTGGGGGAGGGGCAAAAAACTATTAACATGTTAATGGCTATTTTTTTAAACCATTCCCAAGTAAAATATTTACATTTTTTAAAAAACAATTAGGGTTAAGTAACTTGCTCAAGGTTACAAGGCCAGTTATTTCTGGGTGTGGTGCTAAGTATCTGAGCCTGGATTCGATCCCAGGTCTCCCAACTCTGGGGCCGGCGCTCTTACTCGCTGTGCCACCTGGCCACGCCAAATATTTATATTTTAATAGGTCCCTTCTGTAGCTAATACCTTAACCCTCAGGAATAACTCCAATGGTAGGAATTTAAGAAATAACAATGGGCTGAGAAACAGATTTGAGGGCAAGTAGGCCACCAGGAAGATGCTCTTCTACCTCCTTCATTAATTCAACAACCATTTATTAAGCATCCACCACCTTATGTGTTGGCAGCTAGTTGGCTCAGTTGAATAGACTTCTGGGCCTGGAGTCAGGAAGACCTGAGTTCAAATCCAGCCTCAGACGCACTAGCTGTGTGACCCTGGGCGAGTCAGTTAACCTCTGTTTTCCTTAATCTACTGGATAAGGAAATGGTGAACCACTCAAATATCTTTGAAAACCCAATGGAGAGTATTGATTTGCTCTGGTCCACAGGGTTACTTAGAGTCAGACACAACTAAGGAACAATAACAGTTATACATGAAGCACAAAGATAATGATTGTATGGACCCTTTCTCATGGAACTCTAGTTCTAGCATCCACAAGTCAGGCTGGCTCTGACTTTGACCCTAGATATTTACCATTAGTAGGACTAACAGAAGCTCACATTGGAAGGTTGCTAATAGTAGTTATGGCTGGATTGCAGCATTGCTTTGCTTCCCAGTTATAGGGGAGGGAGGACTATATATGTGCAAACATGCATATTATCTCTTTGTATGCACATATATGTGATAGTTTTATAGGGAAGTTTTTTAGGAGGAGTTTTCATAGGGAAATCGCCTTCATGAAGTAAAAACAGGGAACTGAGACATTCTTTGGTGCAAAATGAAATCTTATACTAATGTAAGATTTAAATTTGCTTCTGTATTGTTGTTTTGCCAAAATGCATGCTAAGCTATCTGTTAATTTAATAACTCTAGTGTTCTCTTCCCAACACAGCTGAGTTGCTAAATTTTGGCCTGTGTGTCTTCACAGAATCTGCGTCTAAATGTTTGGATAATAAGCTAATTGAAAACTTCCCCCTACAGGCCAGTTCTGAAACAAGCCCCCTTTTGGCAGCTGTGCTCCAGGAGAGTTTGAAGAAATATATGATGGCGTGTAGGCAGAACCAAGACACTAACAATATGTTAAATAATTAGTAACTTACAATTAAAGAGAAATAAGGAAAGCAGGCAAATAATAGCAATCTTAACATTTTGAAATGCCTCACCAGGAATGGAAATACAAATATAATTGTCTTAAAGCTGAAAGAAGGTACATCTCCAAATTACATTCTAGAACTAGAGTCAAAATGAAGAGATTTAATAGGGAAAATCATTCAGTTGGAATTAAAATTAAAAAAAAAAACAACCCACAGTAGCAGCAGGAGGAGAAAGAGCAGATGAGTAGAAAATAATTGAAACTTATGTTTCAGAAAATATCACCTGCTCCAGCCTCCGGATTATGAATCATGTTTTTGACCGATGTTTTGAGATTTGTCTGTCTTCTGATACTTCTCCTTTCTCCAATTGATCTTCCTTTACATCCCTGCATTTTGATCTCAACTTAATCTACTCCAGATTCATAGAAGCAGCTAGATGGCTCAGTGGATAGAGCACTAGGCCTCTGGGAGTCAGCAAGACCTGAGTTCAAATCTGATCTCAGATGCTTATAAAGCTATATGATCTTGTTTGCCTCAGTTTTATTATCTGTAAAATGGGCATAATAATTGTAAAATGGGCATAAAATTAAATGGGCCTGGAGTCAGGAAGACTTGAGTTCAAATCCAGCCTCAGACACGCACTAGCTGTGTGACCCTGGGCAAGTCAGTTAACCTCTGTTTTCCTTATTCTACTGGATAAGGAAATGGTGAACCACTCAAGTATCTTTGTTAAGAAAACCCAATGGAGAGTACTGATGTGCTCTGGTTTGTGCCCAGGATTGTTGTGAGGATCAAATGAGATAATTGTAAAGCAATTAGCATAGGGCCGGGCACATATATAGTAAGTGCTATGTCAGTGTTGCTGTTCAGACATGTCCAAGTCTCCATGATCCTGTGTACTACACCGTCCATGGAGTTTTCTTGCAAAGATATCAGAGTGATTTGCCATTTCCTTCTCCAGTGAATTAGGATAAACAGAAGTTAAATGACTTACTCATACAGCTAGTAAGTGTCTGAGGTTGGATTTGAACTCAGGTCTTCCTGACTCCAAAGCTAAGGTTCTATCCACTGAACCACCTAGTTGCCTTAAAGGCAAACAGAGGTTAAGCGACTTTCTCAGGGTGACATAGCTATTAAGTGTCTGAGGCTGGATTCAAGCTCAAGTTTACCTGACTCTGGGCCCAGCACTCTTACCCACTGCGGCACCCAGCTGCCTCCTATATGTATCTTAATTATTATTATTCAAAGAGCAATGCAGCTGGAAGGCACCATAAAGATCACCTAGGCCAATCTCTTGATTTTGAGAAGAGGAAACTGAGTCCTAAAGAGATTATGTGGCTTATCCAAGGACATGCAGGTAAGAAGCATTCCAGCTGAGATTTGAAAACAGGTGCTCTAAAGTCAGGATTAATTCTCCTTCCTCTCCATAATAGCTCTTTATTCAAGAAGCACATTGATAGAGAGTACAGCTTATAGTGGTTGATAATTCTTTGATTTGGTTTGTGGGCACTCTGTTACCAGACATGTTCACAGTCACAATAAGGGCTGGAGGATAGCTTTACAGCTTCATCAGAGATGTTTTGATGTGGTTTGATTTTCATGCAAAATGGTCTGCATTCCTGCATGTGTCCTCCAGCCCAGGTACAAATCTAGGTTCCGGCCACAAACAAACAGGGGATTCTTCCATGACAGGATGTAAAGTTCTTGAGAGTAGGAAAATATTGTGTTCTTTGTATTTGCATCTCCAGATCCTGAGCATAGCTTCTAGTATATGATGGAGTTTAGTAGATGCTTTTCAATTTATTGATTATAATGTACTTCAGATAAGATAGGATATAGTAGCTACACAATATCCTTCCCCCTTTAATTTCTTTATTAGTGTGTGCTTAGTCACTGATTTAGTGCTGAGTGACCTTCGATGTCAAGTGGTCTATCTCCCCCCACTTAAAGTGATGCCCAGGGCCTAGGGTCGTTAAAGGATTTCTCGGCAGAAAGGGGTTTTGAAGTGAGATTCTCTGGATCCAATCTGGCACTCTTTGTAACATCATCTTATTTAAAAGAATCTAATGAGGAACATAAAATTGATGCCCTGTGACTTCATCTGTTCTCCTTGTCTTCTGGTCTTTCTCTAAAACAGTTTAGAAATCTCCAGACTGTTTCCAGACCAGGCCGTAGTCTCTGTAGACTCTGGATTCCAGACTATAAGGCTCTATTAACCTAGAACATTTTGACCCCATGTCCTTACATCTTACAAGTATGGGGAGGCAATGTGATAGGATAGGAATAGAGTTGTATCTGGAGTCCTAGTACCTGGCCTCTGTTGCTTATAACCTGTGTGACCTTGGGTAAATCACCTAACTTTTATGCCTCAGGTTTTTCTCATTTGTAAAATGACAGGTTGGAACAAGATAGCCTCTGAGAGTGCTTCCAGGTTGAGATCTATGATCAATCAGTAAGAATTTATTAAGGACCTACTATGTGCCAGGTGGTTGTTGTTACTCAGTCTTGTCTGACTCTTAGTGACCCCTTTTAGGGTTTTCTTGGCAAGGATACTGGAGTGTTTTTGTGATTTCTTTTTCCAGTTCATTTTACAGATGAGGAAATTGAGGAAAACAGGGTTAAGTGACTTGCCCAGGGTCACACAGCTAGTGAGTGTCTGAGAGTGGATTTGAGCTCAGGAAGAAGAGTGTTTCTGCCTCTAGGCTTGGCATTCTATACCCTGTATCACCTGGCTGCCCAGGTACTGTGCTGTAATCTGACCTTACTTTGAAAATTGAGACCACCTTGCTAAGTCAATGCAGCAATGCACATACTTCATATTGGTTAGGGAATCTATGGCTGTTCCCAGGAAAGATCCCAACACCTAAGGATCTTATTGTATTTCTACTACAATGCTATAGTTACAGAACATTCTTCCTCAACATGTCTGCAAATTCACAATGGAATTGTGTGATATAGGACTCAAAAATTGTCTCTAAGACAACTGAGACCAAGTTCGCAGGTGAGGAGAAATATCAGTAGGAACTTGGAATATTAGCACCATACCTGAGCAGTGTTTCTCAGAGTGGCTGGTAAGGGGGAGACAGTGAAGTCCCCAAGGAGTGCCAGGGCAAAACTGCCAGGCTGATGACAAATGGCTGTTTTGTGCTAGTAGCAGTTGTTAATTGGGGCTGAGAAGACTTCCCTCACTCTGCCTGATTCCCCTACGGGAGATGATATTGATTAAGTTACCTTTAGTGTATTCAGAACTGCTTATTATCTACTTCTCCCCTTCCCCACATCTCCTCTGGGGGCCAGGAGAGTCTCTCCAATGAGGCTAAAAAAAAGGAAAATATTACTGTGATAATATATTATCAGATAATGATTCAGTCAGACATTGATGATGATGATGATGATGAATTAATAAATAACATTTATATAGCCCTTAACTATGTGTCAGGCACTATGCTATTAAGTACTTTACCAATATTATCTAATTCGAGCTTCACAACAAACCTAAGAGGTGAGTGCTAATATTACTCCCCTTTTGTGTATGAGGAAACTAAGGTAGACAGAGTTAAATGATTTGCTGAGGGCCATACAGTTAGTGTTTGAGGTAGAATTTGAACTCAGGGTTTCTTGGTGCCAGGCCCAGCCCTCCGTGCACTATGGTGCCGTCTAGTGGCCAGTTACATAGAATTTCAGCACAGCTACAAGTTATGAATGAATGGAAAGATCTCTGCAGTGTAAACAAAGGTAAGGGTGAATGAGCAAAATGAAGCACCATCTCCTGGCTAAGAAAGTTTGCCATTTCCTGATGTGACTCACCACACAGTACCTTCTGTGAGCAGGTGATTCTATGGAGACTGATGAGCACAGTGGAGTGGGTATGTTTTATATAGATGAAAGCATTTCTTACTGGCTAATGATCCCAAATAGATTCATCAATAAGCATATTTTAGGTATCTACTATATACCAATCATTGTGCTTCTTGGAAATAAGGATACCCAATTTTTTAAAAAGTCAAACAATTCCTTCTCTCAAGGAACTAATATTCCATTGCAGGGGGAGGGAATACTCTGCTTGCATATAAGTAGGTACAAAATAGATAAAAGTCAATAAAAGTAATCTACTTCAGGATCACTAGTACTTAGGGACGGGGGATTCGGGGAAAGTTTTCATGTAGAAAGTGGTGGTGCTTGAGCTGAATTATGAAGGAAGCTAGAGATTCCAAGGGGCAGACATAAGGAGGGGGAGCATTCCAGACATGGGGGAATGTGGAAAAGATGGTATTAAGCGCTAGGGGAATCTTTGGAATAAATTCAGGAATAGGGAACCTATGACCTTGAGGCCACATGTGATCCTCTAGGTCCTCAAGTGCAGTCCTTTGACTGAATCCCAATGTGTAGGGTACAGGGACCCCAAAAACTCATTACCCCAAATTTAACTCAGGCTTCTCAAAGTAGGAATTCAGTTCTCTCGAGAAGAGGGTATCACCTCCACTAGGATGGATAAGTGGAAGGAGGCCTGTTAGAAAAGACAAAGTGAGGTTATATCCCCTAGTGTAAAACCCCCTTCCCACCACTATCCCTTATTCCCATGGGCTGGGAGGTGGCTTACAATCTAGGTGCAAAAATTCTTTCCAAAGACAAAGAACAAGGAAACAGGGTAAAGCCAATTCAAATGTACATGTCTTTATTTGGCAGACTTAATGCTGAGGTGGCAGGAAGCAGGGGGAAGGGTCACAAATTGGGCAATTTCTAGGAAACTGAAACTTAGGTCTGTTGGATTTTATCAAAGCCAGTCTTTACTTTCAAGACAGTTTCTCTCCCACCACGCTGAGGAGTCTTCACAGAGGTTATATCCCACTCACAAACTTCAAAGAACATTTGTTAGAGTCAGCCTCCGACCCTAAATGCCTCTGACTCTAACTGTAACCCTATATTTGTTCTGTGAAGTTTTTACAAGCACACACACACACACACCCCTTGCCTAACCTTAAGTCCTTGGCCTATTTGGAATAGAGCTCAGAAATGCACAACTCTGAAAGGAACGCAGTCTCATAAAAACACACATACAAATTTAGAATGACTCTGAGTGTGTGTGTGTGTGTGTGTGTGCGTGCATGCGTGTGCAAGCCCGCGTGCCTATGCCTATGTGTGTCACAGGTGGTTGGGAGGGAAGGAAACCAGTCAGAATTAATAAAATACAGGAGTTATGGGATATGCTGAAAAAAAATGCAGTTTTATTGTTTTAAAGTACGTAGGGAAAATAGGCTAATAAAGTGATGCCAAGTAGAAGTCCTATGGGAACCACTATAATAAAAGAAGAATATTTTTTATTAGGACATTAATATTTTGCATGTAAAGAAGTGGTGCCAAAGTATTTGAAAAGTGTTTTTCTCTAGGTTTTTTTTTCCTTGTTGCTAGCTGCCCTCTCACCCTTAAGAAATCTCTGCCCCAGAGCCTCACTTGCTTGAACGATGACTGCTCAGCCCAGATCACTGTTTCTGGAGGACTCCCACCCAGGCTCACTTCACTCCCTTCACTCCCTTCACTTTAATTTGATTCATTCTCAAGACTTCTCCAGAATTCTTCTCTTCCTCTCATCAGTCTTGTCTCTTAGTCAGTGATTTTCCTCTTCTCTTTCTCCAATCATTCTCCTCCCCATTTTCTTCTCCCCTTTATGTGTTGTATTTCCCCATGAGAATTTTCCCCTTTCCCTAAGGAATTTACATTCTACTGGGAGGATAAACCATGTATACAAATAAGTAACTTGAGAAGGGGTAAAGGATTAACAGGTAGGGAATGTCAAGGAGGAAGTACTTTCTAAGCATATGTTGTGTGTGATGCCAATGTGGTATCAGTAGCCCACTTCTCTTTCTCTGCCTTGGTTCGTTCACCCTGACATATGGCAGGTCTGACGGGCTGGGATTTCCTTGATTGGTTTTGATTCTCATTTTGTTTTTATTTTTGTCATCACCATTAATAACCTCCCTGTTTCCTGAATATTCTCCCTCCTAATTAACTTTAAAAAATGGAAAACAAAACAAAACAAAACCTTGTAACAAGTAGTTGTAGTCAAGCAAACCATATCTCCACATTAGCCATGTACACAAATTTATGTCTTTGCATCCGATGTCCATAACCTTCCTGTCAAGAGGTGGCTAACATATTTTAGCATAGAACCTGGGGAGAGGGGAAGCATGATGAGCCATTGCTTTCATCAGAATCCTAAAGTCTTTCAAAATTATATTTCTTTAAAGTATTGTTGTCTATGTATAACTTGTTCTCAAAATTCCACTCATTTTACTCTTCTTCAATTCATACTACCCAGGATTCTTTGGAATCATTTCTTTCCTAATTTCTCATGGCACCATAATATTTCATTATGTGTATATATATATATTTTTTCATAAATATATACATTTCATTATGGGTGTATATATATATATATATATATATATTCATCAAAATTTGTCCAGTCATTCCCCAAATGTCTAAGAGGCCATCTAAAGTATCCTTATAGATTATATATATATATATATATATATATATATATATATATATATATATAT
>NW_027187419.1:69741808-69746088 GCF_028583685.1 Petaurus breviceps papuanus
TATATATATATATATATATATATATATATATATATATATATATATATGTCTTTTTTTCTTTTTCTACCCCTTTTTGTTTATTTTGCTTGTAATTATTACCTCATGGTATCATCCTCTCTTATCCCTGCTTGCTCCCTGTTCAGTTTGATATATTTTTATACAAAATTCTCCGTGTGTGTTTAACCCTTCCATGTCCATTTCATATGAGACTTTATCTAAAGCCCATTTCCCTTATCCCTTCCTTTTTCTCACCCACACAAAATTTTGAGAAAGAGCAAAATCCATCTCCTAATTCTCCTTCCTACACTTGTATATTCTTCCTCTTATACTCCTTTCTGTCACTCCTCTTAAAATCTTCAAGATAGAACCAATCTACTTTAAGGACCTTCTGTTTTTCTTATTTAACTCTTTGGATACATTTTGAAGGCATTCATATTCTAAAGAAAAGCTTGTTTCTTCTCCCCCTGTTAGAATGTTAGCACTACGTCATCATACATCTTCCAATTACTCAAATGAATTTACTTTTTTAGGCTTGCTCTTGTGTTTGTATTTCAAAGTTCTAACTTAGCTCTGGTCTTTTTAGCAGAAATTTTTGAAAGTCCTTTGTTCCATTAAAGATCCATTTTCCAGCACTGTAGCATTATATCAACTTTGCAGGGTAAGTTATTCTTAGTTGTAAGCCTTTTGAAAATTGTCTTTTTTGAAATATTGTATTCCAAGATCTCCTCTGGTTTTTAGTGGAAGCTTCAGGTCTTATGTGATTGTGACAGTGGTTCCTTGGTACTAAAATGTTTTTTTTCTGTATGGGTACAGTATATTTTTCTTTGAAGTTGAATCTGAATTTTGGCGATGATATCCCTTGGACTTTTCCTTTGGGGAAGTGATTGGTGGACTCTTTCTATCTTTACTTTGCCTTTTGGTTTTTATAATATCTGGGTAGTTATCATTTAAGATTTTCAAGGTTTCTTTTTTGTTTATTTGTTTAAAATTATGATTCTTATGAATCTAATGATTCTTAAATTCTAGGTCAATTGTTTTTTTTTTTAAAGCAATCGGGGTTAAGTAACTTGCTCAAGGTTACATGGCCAGTTATTTCTGGGTGGGTGCTAAGTGTCTGAGCCCAGGACTCGATCTCCAGGTCATCCTGACACTGGAGCTGGTGCTCCTACTCTCTGTGCTACCTGGCCGCCCCTCAATTGTTTTTAATATCAGATATATTACATTTCTTCTATTTTTCAGTATTTTGCTTATGTTCTAATATTTTGCATTATCTCATGAAGCCACTGATTTTTGTTTGGCCTATTCTGATATGTACAAGAGCCCTGGTTGGTAGCACCTCCTGGACCACAGGGCCTGCTTCCATTCTAGCCCTCCCAATCATGATCAAGGAAATCATCTTCTGTGGAGAAGGGGGTCTTCCCATCAATTGCTAACCAACTTCCCATCAGTCAACAAGTATTTATTAAGTACTCACTATAAGCCAGGCACTATGCTAAACACTGGGAATGCAGTTAAAGCAGAAGGAAAGCTAGTCCTTGCCTTCAGTAAGTTTACCTTCTAATGGGAGAAGACAATTCATAAAAAGCTGAAGCTGAAAGTGGGAGTGGGGTGGAGGGTGGAGGAGAAGGAGGGGAACCAAAGGGTCAGCAGTAAGAAACAGTTTGCCGTGCAAGTGAACCTGGCAGAGAAAGTCCTGGAGGGAACCTGAGAAAATGAAATGAGACATTGCTGGCCTGGGTTCTCTCCTTGAATTCAAGTTTAGGGGTGACCATGCACTCAGAAACAGAGGTCTAAGGAGCAGAAGTTACTTCCAGGGTGTAAATTTCTGGCCTGCAGTGATTTTTCAGGATATAAAGATTCTGGAGCATGGTAAAGGGATCCCAGAGTGCATCCTGGAACCATACACAGGGTGGGTAAACCAGCTTAACTGAAGCAGCAAGGCACACTTAGGGACAGAGAGGCAGCAGTATGTGCCAGGGAAATAAAACCACTATCAAAAAATTGACTAATATTTCCCCTTAAACCCTGATGGAGACAGCTCAGGACCCCCAACCCAAGTGCCTTGGGAATAGCAGTGCCTCCCCCATCCCAAAACCACCAGACCTGCTTTAATCTCAGTCCCTCCCCCCCATCATTGAGGGGAGAAATCATTGTGGAGCAGGGGCCCACCTTCCTCATCACCAGCAGTGGCAACTACTGGCCAGCTGCCACCACCAGGTAGGTAGACACAGGAGCCCTGGACATGGCGGCACCTTCCAGAGCACCAGTCTTACTTCCAACACAGCCCTCACGTCATCATCCAGTAAAACAACTCCTGTAAAGAAGGGGCCAATCATCCTAGCAACTACCAACCACCACAGGGCAGGCAGCTATGTATGCAGCTCTTGCACTCCCGATCTTCCATGTCTGAGGTCCTACCCCTTTGTCATGTGAACATTTTGGCTGTGAAATGACCCAGGAAAAGGACATTTGTCTGTCCTAAATTGGCCTTCATCCCAATTTTTTTTGTTCATCACCATTGATAACTTCCCTGTTTCCTGAATACATTCCCTCCAAAATAACTCTTAAAAAAAAGGAAAACAAAACAAAACCTTGTAACAAATAGGTGTAATCAAGTAAAACAGCATGATAATCAAGTAAAACAGCATGATAAAAAAGCATGGATAGGGGAGAAGGGAAATCAAGAGAAGAATGACAAAGAGTAAAGAGGGAAAGAGAGAGGCAAGGGAGAGTCTGATGGTAGGAAGTGTATGAAGAAGGCCACTGCTCATAGGGTCAATACATGGCAGAGACCAGCCTTGGGGCCAGGTCTTCCTGACTCCCTGGCCAGTTCTATCCACTATACTATTCTGCCTCTTGACTTAAACATAGAAAGCAATTAAATGTTTGTTGATATTAAATCACTGATATTTATATAATAATAATTAAAATGTATATAGCACTTTAAGGTTTGCAAAGCACTTCATATACATTCTCTCATGTGAGATAACTCCTGTAGGTATCCCCGTTTTATACATTCAAATTATCCCTATTTTACAGAGGAGGAAAACTAAGGCTGAGAGACATTGTGACTTTCCCAAGGTGACACAATTATTAAGTGTCCTGGGCAGAATTTGAATCCATATCTTCCTGATTCCAAGGCCAACACTTTATCCACTAGTCCAATAGAAAAAAATATATTTGTAATAGCAAGCATTTATATAATGCTTTAGGTTTAAAAAAGCACTTTACAAATATGTCATTTCATCCTCACAATAACTCTGGGATGTATTTCCATTATTCCCAATTTACAGATGCAGAAACTAAGTGTCTTAGGTTACATCTGAACTCAAGTCTTTTTGATTCAAGGCCCACTATGCAATCCACTGCACCACCCAGGTGTTAACTCCTCACAACCCTATGAGGAAGGTATTGATTATATTATTATCCCTGTTTTATAGATGAGGAAATGCAGGATCACTGAGGCTAAATGATTTGCCAAGGAACATACAAGTAATTAGTGTTAAAAATGGAATTCTGATTTAGTTTTCTCCTGACTCCAGGTTTAGGATCCATTCTACTCTACCACACTGATATAATTTGTAAAGGATACACAAGTCCTGAATGAATTCTTTAGATTTAAAGTGGGGGGAGGGGAAGAATAAATCTAAAGTTGCTATCCTTTTTTTTTTTTTGGTATCTGTCCTCTGCTCAAAGATGTATTTGGAAATCATGTATAAATAGTTAGTTGCCATAGCTACCCTCTTATGTAATTTTCTTCAAAGAAAACTCTGACCCAGAGTTCATAATATATTTAGTCATCCTCCGATTCACTGGTCACAATGTCTTCTAATACAGAATGAGAACCCCATGACTAAGCAGACCTTGAAAATATTCACTTATACCAAGCAATATAATTTTATGCTAATTATCTGTATTAAAAGTGTATAATAATGATGGGAGGGGAAGGAGACACAGATGTAGTGCAAGGGCAGGTTAACCATTCTTCTAAAGATATAACATTCCATGTTTGATAAATGGAATATCCTTTATTGCCACCCCTTTCTAAACTAGCCCTTCAGGATTCACATTTAGATAACTATGTGCTTTATAACAAATTTTGAGTGCCTTCTTATTCTTCTCCTCATTTTCCTATAGTTTGTAGCATCTAGGAGCTACGATTCTTTCCTACTCTTCTCTGTCCTTGAGTTTTCATTTTAGAAGTGTTCTCTCTCTATTTCTCTTTCTCCTCTGCCCTCCTGTCCTCTCCTCTCTCTCTCTCTCTCTCTCTCTCTCTCTCT
>NW_027187419.1:69746188-69795180 GCF_028583685.1 Petaurus breviceps papuanus
TCTCTCTCTCTCTCTCTCTCTCTCTCTCTCTCTCTCTCTCTCTCTCCTCCCTTCCTCCTCCTCCTCCTCCTCTCTCTTTCTTCTCTCTCTCTTACTCATTCCCTTCTTTCTCCTCCTCTCCCTCCCTCCTTCCCCCGATTCCTTGTCTCTATCTCCTTCTGTCTCTCTGTTTCTCTCTTGCCCTATCTCTGTGTCTTGTCTTTCTTTTAGAAGTATTTTTTTTCTGAGATGCAGGCAGACTGATCTAAGCTGCAGAAATTGTAAATCATCCACAAGAATAAAAAATTGGGCTGTTGTGCCATCCTTTCGGTATTCATTTATCTTTCTCTTCTCTAGATAAGGAAGTCACATTGAGATCCACAAATGGAATTCAGACCCCAGAGGGCTTAAGTGGGGTTTCTAAACTTAGCACTTAGTAGGTGTGAATTGCCTATGAACTGAACAGCATTCATAACAAGAAATGATTCTATTTTATGGGCAAGTGTGAGCAAATGCAAATTTGGGATCCTGAAAATATTGCTCACCAAAACTATTAAGTAGTTTCTTCTTGATGCAGTTGGGGGAATAGAGGAAAAAAGAGAGGGTATCCCTAACTCATTAAGTGCTATAGTCTGACCTGTACTTTTGACATAGGAATTACTTGTTCCTCAGCTAGAGGGCAAGCACTTTCCATAGATACTTGAATACAGCACCAAATAATGTAGAGAGTCCTGCCGCCAAACTGTATTTCAGCCTGTAATGTTTGTAACATCACTGTTCCACAAAAGGCATTTACTGAAGGAGATTATGGCATTTATAGCCTCCATCTCTAAGGGCACCAGACTCTCTTACAAGGGATTATAAACTGTTGACTGTTATAATCCTCCAAGTTGGAGTAATAACCAGTTTGTCAAGTTTTCTTTCTCATTCTTGGTAACGTACACTTAGCAAGTACTAGAGAGCCAAGTACTGTAATGGCACCTGTTGTCCCACTTTCCTTTTCTCATCCCTTCCAATGAGTATACACAAACATAGGTACCAGTTGATGCTGAAAATATGAAAAAAGGAAGACAGAGAACAATGTCTGGGTAGGGTGGGATCCAAACTATACAATAACAAATACTCAGATCAGGTATTAAATAGAACTAGTCTTCAGAAATGATTAGATGTCATATGTTTGGTGATGAGACTTATTCAGGATATTAATGTTTGGGTAGGATTGAAACTCTCCTACTCTAAAACCTATTGCCTCTAGGAAAAAATGCCTATCTTAGCTAGGCTTCTTTTGCCCTTTACAATCTAGTGCCAATATTATTTTCTACTCTTACTTAACATTATTCCCCTTCACACACTGTACATTTCAGCCTATGTAAACAACTATCTATTCTGCTTATCTAATATCTCAATGTACCATATTCTTGCTTCACATATTTGTACAGGCTACTCCTCATACCTGGGATGTGCTTTCATTTCCTCTCTTCTCATCTCAGAACCATCTTTAAGTTTCAGCTCAGCTTCCTCTATGAAGCCTTTTTTGATTTCTCTCCAACTGGAAATGTTTTCTCCCTATTCCCTGAGACACAATACTATTGGAATTAGGCTAATTAATGACCCTGTCATTATTGACTTCATTATTGTCTTATTTTGAGAAATTGCCACAGCCACCCCAACCTTCAGCAACCACTACCCATCAAGGCAAGACCTTCCACCAACAGCAAGATTACAATTTGCTGAAGGCTCAGATGATGATTTGCTTGTTTATTTTTTTTGTTTTTGGTTTTTTTCTTTGTTTTTTTTTTTTGCTTTTTTGGATGGGGGAAGATAGGGCAATTGGAGCCAAGTGATTTGCCCAAGGTTACACGACTAGTACGTGTTAAGTGTCTGAGGCTGGATTTCAACTCAGTTCCTCCTGACTCCAGGACCAGTGCTTCATTCACTGCTCTACCTAGCTGCCCCAGATGGTTTGCTTTTGAAAAAATTTTTTAGCGATAAAGCATTTTTTAATTAAGGTATGTACATTTTTTTAGAAACAATACTATTACACAATTAAACTTTTATATTCACTGGGAAACAAAAAAAAATGTGTGACTCACTTTATTGTGATATTCACTTTATTGCAATGGTCTGGAGCCAAATCCATAATATCTCCAAGGTATGTCTGTATACCTTGTATACCTGTATACTTTGCAATGCTAGAACAGTTCCTTGGACAGAGTTGGCAATGTTTGCTGACTTAAATTAGGATTCATTCTTCCATTTGATATTTATTGAATGTCTACTACATTCAGAGTAGCATGCTAAATACTGCAGAGGATACATTGATGAATGGTATAGGCTCTGACCTCAAAGAGCTTACAATCACTATAGAGCATGAAAGTATAATTGTAATGAAAGTAGAAACTGGCTATTGTAAGAGAGATACCAAATGTGATAGTAGACCAGAGGAGAGAGAAACATGACTTCCAGCTGAGGGAACTAGGGAAAACTTCCTATAGGAAATAACATGTAAACTAAGCCTTGAATGATAAACTGAATCTGACAGATAGAAAGAAGAAAAAAATTGAAGGAATTCTGGTATGAGAGAATGACACATGGAAATGCATAGCACAAGCAAAGTGGAGGGTATATTAGAGAAATAGTGAGTATGTCTGGAATGATGAAGATCAGGTAAATCTAGACCAGCCATGACTTCCTAGGGGTTAGTTATGAAAAAGACCAATTTACTGAAGAATCTGTGGATATCATCTTCTCCTGAACTCTATTATGCTACATTATGCAGATAATACCCCCTGGAAAAACTGGAATGTATCTATAAGGGAATGAAAAAGCTGGTGAGGCAACTCCAAACCATGCCACATGAGGATTGTTAGATGAATTGGTATATGTGAGGTAGACAATGTTTGGCTTAGTGATAATCAAAATTTGTTGAGGGATATTATAATTAATTTCAAATGTTTGAAAGATTGTTATATATAAAAAAGATTAGATAGATAGACAGACAGATAGATAGATGATAGATCTATCATTCATTAAGTACTTACTATATGCCAGCCACTATCTCAAACACTGGGCATGCAAATACAGACAGGTGAGCCAGTTACTACCTTCAAGGAAATTGGCATTCAGATGGGGAAAATAGCTCATAAAAGGTACTGTAAAGGCAAGATGGTTGGCAGGAACCCATGAAGAGCCATGGTGAGGATACGTCTGGGAAGTATTGTGGAGGCCTGGACACAAGGCAAAAGAGCCCCTCCAATAAGGCCCAAATGACCAGGGTAGGGGGAGAATCCAAGTTTCCTTTTGCGGTGGAGATGGTAGGAAAGTAGGGTTTCATGAGAATATGGCTAGGAGATGGCATAGAGACTTGGGCCTTGAATATATAAGGAAAAGTTCAGCGATTAGAGCCAGAGAACCTAGAGCTATGTGAAGATTGTTCTGTTTAACCCCAAAGGGCACAACTTGGAGTAAAGGGCATAAAACATAAGGATACAAATTTTGGTTGAAACATAGGACAAAAAATTACTTACAAATTATTGTTCAGTCATGTCCGACTCTTCATGACCCCGTGGACCATGGAACATCTTGTCTTCCACTATTTCTTGAAGTCTGTCCAAGTTCATGTCTGTTGTTTCCATGACATTATCTATCCATCTTATCCTCTGCTGTCCCCTTTTCCATCTTTTTCTTCGATCTTTCCCAAAGTATTTGTTTTAGTACTCACAATGAGAGTGTAAGAAATATAGAATGGCTTACTTCTGCGGGTTGTGATTTCCCTATCAAAGAAACTGTTCCAATGGATACTAAACGATCTCCTGTTAGGGACCTTAGTGGTGAATTCCTGATTTGATTTGGAGCTAATCTGTACAAACGCTGAAGTGTCTTTCAACTCTAAGAGTCTGTGACTCAGATGGCTGGCAAATACCTATAAGAGCAAAGTAAATTGGATGAAAGGGGTTAATAACCCATAAAAAGAGAGATGGCTGGATTCAGCCAGGCTCTTACCGGTTTATAATTCTTTCTCTCTCTGTCTCTGTCTCTGTCTCTGTCTCTGTCTCTGTCTCTGTCTCTGTCTCTCTCTCTCTCTCTCTCTGTCTCTCTCTCTCTGTTCTCTCTGTCTCTCTTTTTTTGCTTTTTGGAGGGGAAAAGGCAGGGCAATTGGGGTTAAGTGACTTGCCCAAAGTCACATGGCTAGTAAAGTGTTAAGTTCTGAGGCAGAATTTGAACTCAGGTCCTCCTGACTCCAGGGCCAGTTCTCTATTCACTATGTCACCTAGCCACCCCTATAATTTATTGAATGATTCAATAACAACAAGAATTTTTAAGTATATATAATGTTCAAGATACTATCCTATGCTTTTGGATGTAAAATATTTCCTGCCCGCAGGGAATTTACAGGGTTTTTTGGAGGGTAGGTAGGGGAGAAATGGATAAAGCACTGGGCCTGGAGTCAGGAAGACCTATGTTAAAATTCAACCTTAGACAGTAGCTGGTGACCCTGGGCAAGTCACTTAACCCTGTTTACCTGTTTCTTCATCTGTAAAATGAGCTGGAGAAGGAAATGGCAAACCACTCCAGTATCTTTGCCAAGAAAACCCCAAATGGAGTAACAAAAAATAGAACACAAATGAAATAACTAAACATCAACAAAAACAAAATACACAGAAGTAGGGGATTAATCAGAGAAGTTTCTGTATAAACTTGATGATGAATTAATAGGATTCTGTGCATACATACATATATACATACATGCATATATTTGCATATATACATATATGCATATGTATATTATATCTGACTCATCTATCTATTATTTCTAGTAATAACCTTATAGAAAACAATGTCTTGGGGAAAAAGGCAAGATACAATCACTCTAACAGATATAATGTTTGGCTTCCACAGTCAGACTCTTTGGGGATGAACCACTCCTTTGTGCTGATCTATAAAAGGGAGCCCTTTGGTCTCGTTTACATTCTAACAGAAAGAATCCTGGGTATAAAGTAGATTGGAGGGGGGAAAGGAGGAGAAGAAGATATGGACAAATAATGACAGCTCCTGAGAGCTGCTTCTAAGGTTTAAGTTTGACACACCCACAATACAGTTTTTTTAGATTAAAAAGGTGGCATTGCCTGGGTAATGAAATCCTTGGTTTCTTGAGCAGCCTCAAGCTCTGAGACTATCATATGAATAATTGCAAGATTGTGAGTTTGGAGATTTGGCCTTCTATCAAGAAAAATTCCTGAGCAAACAAAGTAGCTTGAGCATTGTTACTCAGAGAGAGAAGGGGATTCAGCATGTGGCCCCCAGTGCCATTAGGATCAAGGGAAAAGCAGTAAAACTATAATATGGAAGAACAAGGGACCTGCATTTTGAGTATGGGAGTAAGTCAGATGTTGTGGGTATATTGATAAGGGAGATTGTCTGTTTAGTGACCCCAAGTGAGATTCTCTTGTCTGTATTTTAATATTTTAATATTAAAACTTTAATATTGTGTTATGAATTTTGAGGAATTGAAGGAAAAGTAAGGTATTAGAGCAGTAGAAAATTGTATTTATTGCTTATGAAGTATTATACTTCATTTCTTTATAGCCATCTCTGAATATTGTGCATTTTCTGAATATTTAGGACATGGAATAAAGACTATCTTGTACTCAATTTTCACATTATCTTGAATGATTGTATAGTATCTGGAAACCCTTTTATGCAAAGAGTTTATCTGTGCAAACCTAGATATTACCTATATTTGGAGATTTCCTTGGAGAAAGCTTTGGATGAGTGCATAACAAGCCAACACGTTATTGCTTTGGGGGATAACTCCTAAGATTAGAGCAAATATGAACCTATAGCTTGGGGATGCGATGTCACAGGTTTCACATAGATTAAGTAAATAAAAAGAAGAATACAAAATAAATGTAAGGTAATTGGGGTAGGGTTAGAGAACTAATAACTGAAGGGATTAAAATGGCCTTATAATATGGGGTGTGGTATCTAAATTGAGCCTTGATGGTAACTAGGGATTCTAGGAAGCAGAAGTGAAGAAGGAGAGCATTCCAGGCATAGGTATCCCAGGTATTGTCTGTGACAAGGCAAAGTGGTAGATGAAGGAATGTCACATATATGGGAGAGTAAGACTGGAGTAAACTAGATGGTAATGTTGTGGTTTAAACCCAGGGACTCCAAAAATTGTTAAGATGGGGGCTCTGCACACCTAAAAACTGTTGCAGTTTCATGATGTGGTATGATAGAACCATCTCAAAGGGTTGGAGTCAGACCACCTCTAATCCAAGTATAGGCATTTATTGAGTTTGATGCCTCTCAAGAAGTTGCTAAATTCCAGGAGAAGGCGGCAACTTTAGAGAAAGCAAGAGGGATTTTTGTAGGGTAAAGATGCAATTACACAACAGAAATTTACACAGAATAGAGGAATATCATTAATATCAAAAAGGCAGAAGGAGTTTGTTAAGGGATTAGGTAATGGAGGAGGGGTCCCATCCATGGTTCAGTGCTTAAACATTCTGTTTAAGCTGTTGTGGTCCTGTCTGGTTAAGACAGATAGTTAGGTATTGTGGTACTGTCTTGGGCTAGATAGATGATGTGATTGTGATTGAGTACAAGAAAACACCTATTTCTGTGAGAATGGGTCTGTGGGCAGTGACTAGGTAGAGTCAGTAGCTAGATTCCCATCACTTGGACACACCTGCTGTTTCTGTGGGAACTAAGAATTTAGGAACACACTTGTTATTCTAATGAACAGTGAGGCATATATGAAGAAGTTAGGACATTGGTGGGGGGGAAGTTAGGTAGGTATAGTGGGGCTGCTGTTCAGTGGGGCTTGGCCCATAGTGAAGTTAGAATATTGGGGCTGGGGGCAGCTTTATTAGGATTCCATTATTCCCCCCTCAAAGATCTGGGGCCCAAATTCATTTGGGAAAAGGGATGAAGGTCTCAGTTTCCATAGCTTCTTCAGGCTGAAAAGGGTAATAGAGCTGTCCCTGTCTCAGTGGGTCCTGAGGAAGAGGTTGACTGGAACCGAGCATAGGCCACATCCAGGGGGTGAAGGATGAGTATGGACTGGTATCCACTATTTGCTGCCAACTGGCAGCAAAAAATAGGTGAATTGAGCCATAATCTAAGAGACACAAATCTGACAGGCAAGTTCAATATGCAGGGCCCAAGATATAAAGAGAAAGACAGATATATCTTCTAATAGGCAGTTGACTAGGTCAAGTACCCTTTTACTAAATTATTTAGGCTGTAGAAAGGAATATAACTTTAGGCTGAATAGCTCAGATCTAATACACATTTTAGTAGCTCAAATGTATTCCAGACTTAATATATGGGATAATGATTAACATTGTATTTATACCTTCATTTCACAAACTTGTTTTCCCTTTGTGTAATTGTTCCCATATCATTTAGAAAAAAAATATTCTACTCTAGGGATTTAACCTTTCACTTGACTATGCAGGTAGGTAGATGACAAGCTCATGTATTAAATTACCCAGTTGTTTGGGATATGGAATGACTACACATTCAGATTGAAAACAGCAAAATTTTACATACTTGCATTGTACTTTTGCTATCTTCTACTGACTACTTGCTCTAATTAGAGAAATTTGTCATAAAAGGAAAAAGCAGGGACATGCCAGATAATGACAGGATAAAACATCCTTAACTCTGTTTGAATTCAGGTAAGAGTCACTTTAATTCCATCTCACAGCCAGACTCAGGAATAGCCAGGTGGGAAGCATTCCTTTTCAAAGGAAACTGAGCCAGGAGGGTCCCATTTTAGATTGAGGCTAAAATTGTCCTCTTGGCTTTTCCCAAAAGCAAGTCTTCACCTGTAGCAGGATTCCTTCTTAGTAGATTGTGGCATTTCTTTTAGATATTGATTTAATGCAGACAACCATATCTAAATTCAAACTCAAAATAAAACTAGTTGTGGCCCCACCTCAAATGGCAAGTCTTTTCTCATCATTTCTGCCTCCTAGTTTTCCCAGTTTCCTTTAAGTTTTAGCTAAATGCCTTCTATAAGCAGCCATTCCCAGTCCTTTTTAATCTTAATGCCTTTTCTCTGAGCCTATCCCCAATTGTTTACATGTTGTCTCCTCCTTTAGACTGTAAGCTCCTTGAGAGTAGAGACTGTCTTTTACCATGTTTTTGTATCCTTAGAATTTAGCATAGTGCCTTGTACATAGTACGTGCTTAATAAATGTTAGTTACCTGACCAACTGATGCACTGAACAGAAATTTGGATGCTAAGAGTGAGGATGGTTTTAGGAGGAAAGATAATGACTTTTGTTTGAGATATCCTGAATTTGAGTTACCAGTAAGACATCTAGAAAACAGATGAGGACTGAATTAATAGTGCATATATACATACATATATTTGCATATTTGCATATATATTATATCTGACTCATCTATCTATTATTTCTAGTATTGACCTTATAGAAAGGAAGGTCTTGGGGAAAATAGGCAAGATATAATCACTGTAAGATTGTTGCATAGGTAAAAATATCACTATGTTCAGATATTAATTCAGAGAATTATAAGGATTCACCACACTAAAATAGCTCTCAACCAGAGAACCCCTCCTTTCTGCATGACTTGAGGTCAATTATTTTTCTCTGCACCATGGATTCTTCTCCATTGCCATTTCAGCCTTGAAAGTGCTTCTATCTGCTTCTAATCCAAGACATCTGAAAAGCCAAGGTTTGCTGCTATTTTTCATTATGCTGAGACTGATCTCAGAGGCTCACCATGGAAATCACAAATGCTAACCAGGCGGGAAGTAAGGGCAATTTCATTACAAGTTCACGCTTGCATTTCATGCTCCTTAAACACTGCTCCAACTCAACCAAGCAGCACATGCCCCCAGCTTGTATTGTTCTCCACAATACCTCCTTTTTCAGGCAGGGGCTGCAGTGGCAGTGAGGGCCAGGGACAGCAGTAGTCAGTTCCAAGCCCTGTCTCCCTGCTCCCTGAATGGGAATGCCCAGAGCCCTAACAGGGTGAAGACATTAGGGGCTTTGATGCTGAGTACTGAAATTAGAGGATACTGACAACAGTTGAATTCATTAAAAAATATGGAAACAAGAAATTTCAGCACATAATTAGCAATCAAATCAATCAACCAAGAAGCATTTATTAAGCGCCTACTATGTGTTAGGAATTGTACAAAGTACTGGGGATGCAGTAAAGTGTCTATTTTCAAGGAGCTGACATTCTCTTGGCAAGAATAATTAGTTAGAATACTACCACATATTAGAAGCTCCTATGGCCTCCTCTACACACACACACACACACACACACACACACACACACACACACACACACAGGCACGCTATCCCAGGATGTCTGTTTCTCCACCATGGCAAACTCTCCTGTGCCCATTCAGCTAAGCTAAGGGTACACATAGTATTACTTGGTCTCTTGTAGCTTTCCCAGTCATAAAATCTCCAATTATGGTTCTAGTACTAGGCATACTCATGAGTGGTTAGAAGAGCCCTATGGGCTGCTCACACAGATATAACTGGCAATAACCACCTTATTCAAGAAGGCAGCACCATAGCTTCAAATGTTTAATGGGGACCATTTTTGGCTTCACCTGGATATTTTGGGAAACACAGAAAAAAAGGATTTGCATCACTGCAAATTTCAGTGTCCAAATGGCCCTGAGATTCTCTCTCTGTCTCTGTCTCTCTCTCGCTGTCTCTCTGTCTCTCTCTCTCTCTCTCTCTCTCTCTCTCTCTCTCTCTCTCTCTCTGTATCTCTCTCTCTCTCTCTCTGTCTGTCTCTGTCTCTCTCTGTTTCTCTGTCTCTGTCTCTCTGTCTGTCTGTCTGTCTGTCTCTCTCCTCTTCTCCCCCTCTCTCTCTGGGCGGGGGTGGGGGGTGGGTAGAGGCATTGTAGGGGGAATTAAGGCCCCATGAAAGAGGCCCAATTTTATTTTCCCTCCTAAATGCATCTATTACTTCAGAAATTCTAACATTAACTAAGAGCTGTAGGACACCTTAGAAATCATTATCCAACCTCTTCAATATACAAATGAGGAAACTGAATTCCAAGCAAGTGAATTCACCTACCTAAATAGTGAACAGAACCAAATATAAAGTCCAGTTTTTTATCTCCAAATATGATTCTCTTTTCCACCATACAATTATTGAGCTACAATAATGAATGCAATTAAGAGTTCAACATTTATTAAACAAATACTATATGAACTATATTTGATGCTAGGGAAAGAAAAATGGGAGATTTGCATAGCTCCTGTCTTCAAGAAGCTTACATTCTAATAGGGGTGGTATGAAACATAAGATGTTATTATGGCAAAGGAATTCTCCAGATAAAGGACTCTAGGAAAATGTGAAAATAGAGAAATGAATCCCAGTTAGAGGGATTGGGGAAAGTTCATTGAGAAGATGATTACCTATATTAAAAAGCATTAATAGAATTTTAGACCTGTTATCATAGTAGGTGGGAAAACATACAACAACATTGAACTGAGAAACAAGAAATATGGGTTCCAATCTCGTTTCTTCTACTAATTAGTTAGGTGACTATAGGCAAACCACTTTACCTACCTGCCTCAATGTTCTCACCTGTAAAATGAGGAGGCGTTGACTAGAAGATACCTGCAATGACCTCTTCTGATTCTATTAGATTATGATCAAGGTGGTCAGATCAAAAATCCTGAACTCAGGTTTTCAGTGAGAGGGCGTGATGATGTTAAGAGGTCTGATTCACTGAAATTCAATTCATGTGTCAGCTTTGACATAAAATGTCACAGGTTTTTCACCCCTCTTCTAACCCTACTTTAAATATCTTTCTGTTGCTTACACAGGCTACAGCATTACTGCTCCCATGCCTTTGCACTAGCTATTTTTTTTTTTTTTTGGTCTAGAATGCTTCCTCTTGCCTCACTTCTACCTCTTAAAACAAAGACTCAGTTAAATCACCACTTTTTGAGGAGGCTTTTCTTGTTCTTCCTAGCTGCCTTCTCCTCTAAGATTTCTTTCTGTCTATTCCATATGTATCTTTCATGTACCAACTTATTTTCATATTATCTCTCCGATTAAAATGCAATTTCCCCATAGGTAGGAACAATTTTTTTTTGCCTCTTTTATCCTTCATATTCTAATGTGCCTTATACATCAGTACTTTAAAAAATGTTTATTGATTAAAAAATCTGGGCCCTTAGTAAAAAGTTCTTAGACTTTTTATATCATAGATTCTTTTGACAGTCTGGTGAAGCCTGTGAACCCCTTCTCAAAATAATAAATTTTTTTACTCTTCATTTAGTTTTAACACACACAAACAAACATACACATGTATATGTATATATTCTCCCCCACCCACTGAGAAGGCAAGCAGTAAGATATCAATTATGCATATGCAGTCATGTATAATTTCTATATCTGCTATGGTGTAAAAAAATTCCCAAGAAACATAAAGAAAATGAAGAAAATATTCTTCAATCTGCACTCAGAGTTCAAAACAATATTTTTAAATACAAAAGACAAAATACATAAGATACAAAGGAAAGCAATAATACTGACATATAGTCATCAAAATATTTAAATTAAAAAGTTTATGAACCCTTGGTTAAGAACTCCTTCTCTAAACCATCCCTGGTACCTACTCAATGCCAAATTACTAGACTGTTATATGTTCAGCCTAGACCAAACTTGGTAGATCTAGAAGGCCTGCATTGGAATCCTGGCTCTACCCTTTCTCTATGTTGGCAAATAACTTAACTTATTTGACTGTCAGCTCCCTTATCTGTTAAATGATTTTTCACTCTCAACTTCACATACTTCTTCTGAGAAAGGCAATTTTTTGAATTGTTTTATAAATTTCAATAATTATGGGCAATCAGGGGCGGCTAGGTGGTGCAGTAAATAGAGCACCAGCCCTGGAGCCAGGAGGACCTGAGTTCAAATCCAGCCTCAGATACTTAACACAAAAACTAGCCGTGTGACCTTGGGCAAGTCACTTAACCCCAATTGCCCTCCAAAAAAAAAGCAAAAAAAATGAATTATGGGCAATTAAAAGGAATACTATTAGATTATAAAATAGCATGTCTATCATTCAATTTTTATTCAATTCAATTGTACTGAATACATTCTGGGTTCACTATCCCAGAAGTAAGTATACTCTTGAGGGGTTAGGGCATTTCTTCTATGGAGAGAAATGATTATTTACTGTACTTAATAACTAATTATTGAATTAAGACCAAGGTTTTTTTCCTTATCCAAAAATCAACCAGTGTAGGAAATCTTGCTCAAAGATTTACCCAGGATAAGATCTAATCAGAGATAGTAAAGAAATTCTAAGTTTAGGCAAATATATTGATTCCTGATTTTTGTGTTTACTCAGACAGGTCTGGGGAAATGTGGACTCTCTCTTTTGTCAGACAGGTTATATGGAAATTGATAAGTCTCTCTGACCAAGATTAGGGTGCTTGATGTCCTATGGAATAAGCTGTAATAGGAATGGAATTTAAAGATCCCCATGTATTGGCTTGGCTTTTGGTTTGATTGTGTTAAAACCCAGAGCTTGTGAATCCCACTTGTGGGATGGACTTGTTGACGTGAAAAGAGAGGGCTGAACTGGGAGGAGCTGGTGACATAAATTTAGAGAGACACAAGAAAAGAGGCAGAAGAAATTTTTGGAAGCAGCATCTTGGAGGCAGAGAGAGACTGAGAGGATTGCTGAGGCCAGTTTGAATTGCCCAGGACTTTTGAGAGCTGCCAAGGACTGAGGAGACATGGCTGTTATGCTGGTACTTTGTCTGTCTGTTTTGGTGTTGTTTTGCCAGATCTGTCCACTGATGAAGAACAGTCCTGTTGTTGCAGATATATTGGAAACTTGCTGTTGGTTCAGAGCTCCTGAGACTGTTCTGCAGACAGAGAGTGAATTCTGTCCACTGGTGAAGGACAGTGCTGTTGTTGCAGAGATTCTAGAACCTTGCTGTTGGTTCAGAAGCCCTGAAGAAGGATTTTCTTGTTGTATGTTTACAGAAATCCTAGAAGAGGGTTTTGCTAATGTTTTCAGGGGTCCTAGGAGTGTTCTGCAGACAGAGAATGAATTAATGAAGACACTGGCAATGTATCTTGTGGCCTTGCTAAGCTTTGTCTCCCCAGGAACAAAGATTGCTGAGACCTTGCCTTAGGTCAAGATGAAGACATGACTTCTCTTTGGGTATTAAATGCTGTGCTTAAGCTTGTTGTAACTCTGGGGTAGATTCAATTGTAATCCAAGGGTGGGGAACTTTTGACTTTTTTATGCTCTGTGATTAAACAAATGAATGTACTTTACTTATGATTAGAAAGTAATCTCCATTTGAGAAGAGGGGCTTTGTGATGGACTAAATGAATGTACAGCCTAGGCCTGGAGTAGTACTTAGAAGAGGGTCTTTGGGATTGACTAAATGCATTATAATGTCCAGGGGTGGGGTAGTACTTGGAAATTATTGAATCACACTTGGTAAATGCTGTATTTTGAATTATGCTATATGTTGATTCTCTCTGTTCTTAATTTGTCACTGAATAAAATGGAGAGCACCTATGCTGGTATTTTGAACCTTGGGAAGTTGCCTTTGCTTGGCATTACATAAGCCCACCTCTCATTATAATATTCATTCTCTCATTAATTGCTAACCAATCAGAGTTGATTGCCACCCCCAGGATCTCAGGACCATCTCTATTCTTCCAAGGGCATATAAACTATTAACCTACCACCATAATTGGTCTTTGGCATTTCTAGAGTGTCATTGACATTTTATTAATAAAATGCTAGCATTATTAATAAAATGATTACTCAGAAACTACTTCTCTTGAACTTTTGAATCATAACTCTACAATGCCAATATAGATAAGGTCCCCATTGCAGGTACCCTTACTGTTAGCCATCAATGATTAGTACCCAAATTCCATTTAGCCAAGTTACATTAATTAGCTTTTACAAAAGTTTATTTACCTAGAAGATAT
The DNA here is from genome assembly GCF_028583685.1 of Petaurus breviceps papuanus. Lineage (NCBI taxonomy): Eukaryota > Metazoa > Chordata > Mammalia > Diprotodontia > Petauridae > Petaurus > Petaurus breviceps. The sequence goes on from NW_027187419.1 coordinate 69,760,157, forward strand.
AGCAATAATATAAACACAATTATTTCTCCCTAGTACTTCTAGAATTACACGTTCCTGTATAAAACCTCAGTCTTTTGGGAGAATGGATTTATTCTTATCCTAGTTTCTATACAATATTGGTGCCACTAAGTTCATGTCCCACTCATTACCTGTCTCAGTTACTACTAGGGTTGGTCCCAAAGGGAAGTCCTGGGGGCATTAATGCTGGGCTGGCTAGAAAATCTGCCATGTGCTCAACTCAAGGATTCTAGTCTTGAATCTGGACTCTTAAACTCCTGGACTCATAGATGGTTCTCTCTGGCCTTTTGGAACTCTACAAGTTATAGCTTCCAATTCTCTTCATCAGAAATGAAAGAACACCTGAGGCTTGTACTCGTGGGACTCCATGCCAACTGAGGAAAGAAAAGACCCCAAATCTCTCCATTAACAGATTGTGTCTCAGTGAATGTTCTATCAGGAAGACACCACATGAGGAGAAGAAATTCAGCCAGAAGAGGACTAGGTCTAATGGTGCCCATGTGAATGCCCCTTAATTTAGGTGTGGGGAACCTGCAGCCTCAAGGTTTCATGTAGCCTTCTAGGTCCTTGGATATGACCTTTTGACTGAGTACAAGTTTTACAGAACAAGTCCTTTTATTAAGGGAATTTGTTCTGTGAAGTTTGAATTCAGTCAAAGGGCTGCACTTGAGGATCTAGAGGGCCACATGTGACCTTGAGGTGGCAGGTTCCCCACCCCTATATCTAGAGCCATTACTGCAACAATCAAAGAAGTTACTGTCTACTACATTGTTAGCAGTTTGGACCAGTCTACACATAGTCCAAAGTTTCTCTGAAGCACCTCCATTTTATGTCATCAGGACTCTTACAGAAGAAGACTCCAAAGGTTATTTTACATGGGGAATTGTGTCAGTGAAACTGTGTATGTTCTTAGAGACTGGACTCATTGGCCAGTCCCCCATTTCACAATTCAACATATGCACATTAAGTACTTACTATGTGCAGGGCAATGTATATGTAAATTGCTTGGGATAAAAAAAAATGAAACAATGCCTGCCCTCAAGGAGCTTACTTCTAACTGAACAAATGGAATACATATACAAATAAGTCAAAATAAAGCACATAAAACGTAATGCAATATAATTTCAAGAGGGAAAAACACGAAAGGTATCAGGTAGGAGGTGGCACCTGAACTATACTTCTGAAGGAAGCTAGGAATTTGGTAAGGTAAAAGTGAGAATGGTGTATATAGATAGAAGCCACAAACTCTTTCTTTGAGCAAGTGCCAATTTTTATTGCATACCTGTGTGTGGGCAAGTGCGTTTTTAGCTTGTCTTTTTTTCAACCTAAGTCCTTCAAAGTAGGTAAAAATTAGAAGTAGCAAGAGCTCACCCTTTATTTCATTGCACTAAAGATGACATCATCAGTTACACTTAAAGTTTTGTGGGTATAGTAGTGTTATCTCAATTTATTTCTAGAGCATCTTGCACTAATGTACGACTAACATAGGTCCTGGCAGTGAAAACCAAGGCTTCATTATGAGTAATGAAAATATCAAATTTAATATACTGATTGCTGTCCTCTTTGGCTGACCATGATTAATGTTCTATACCTACCATGTAAACCGAGTATACAGCCAGTGTTCTCGGACAATGAGCCCTGATGATAAAATAAGTAAAGTTCGCCTGTTTGAGGACATGAATAATGGAGCTCAGTATTTTCTCGTGAAACTGGAGGTGATTGAATTTCTGCTACTATACAGACTATTCCTTTTGTGGATCAAAGGCAAACATTGGAGAGTGAAGTTACTCTAGCATATAGCCCCAAAATATGTCTCTTTATACAGGTTTTCTGATGGAAAATCAGTCACCCATCACAGATTCTACCTGATTGCCAGTATTCTTTCTCTCTTTTCTCCCAGAGCTGACTCGTAAGCATTTTCTATTTAATATTCCACGTCTTGGTTGTTAAGCCTCTGGTGGAATGTAAGGAAGATCCTTGAGGGTAAGGTCTGTTTTGATTTCCTCTTTGTATCTGCAGCCTCTAACAAGGTACCCGGTATTCAGGGGGAACTTCATTGCTTAATTGAATTGAAGTACAATTCTCTCTGCTGTCCTCCCTTCAAAATGCTGCCCCCTGTGATTCTGTGGGATCATGGGTGTGCCATCCTCCTAGCATTATCTTATGGCAGACAGTTCTTACCGACATTTAAAGGTTACACTGACTCTCTACCTCACATAGTACTTGGATGCCTTTCCAATTCCAATTCAGTACACCTTATTAAGTGCCTACTACATGTCCTAGTACTGAGGATACAAATGGAACCCACATAAAATTGAGGTCTTTTTTCCCAACCCCTGCTCTCCATAGCAAGTTGGCTTCCTACAGCAAGGTTAGCTACATTTCCCCTCAGGGTTCTATGGTGACCCTGAGGGGCTGGGAGGTCCTTCTAAAGCTATCAGCTCCAGCCCCTATTGTGAAGTGTTTGCCCTGTCTTCAATCTCTAATTTATTTTCTCTTTATTGTGTATTGACCCAGTGATTTGTGCCTCACTATCATTTAACCAATTAACATCAATTAGCTTTCACAAAGGAGATACTTATTGAAAAGATACACCAAGTGCAGAAGTGTAAATATATCTTTCCCTCTTCTGAGCTGAGGCCTATTTTCTGCAATGCACATTGAACCCTTAAGAGAATGGGCTAATATTTAAAGTGATTGCCACAAAGTTTTTTCCTCAACAACTTCACTTGCAAATGCTGCACAGCCAATGGATGAAGTCCCTCTCTTGCTTTCAGAAAACAGGTGTTGCTCCATTTCTGGGCTGGGTTAAGCAGGTCACTTGGAGACTCAGCTGCCTGTAAAATCTGGCATGGGCTATAGCTCTTGGACACCTGGTGCTCATTCACCCTTTCAGAACTCACAAGGTCACCGATTATTTCATTCTGTCTCCAATACTCTTTCACCTGAGGCAAAAAAAAGAATAAATGAAACAGGAACAGAAGCCTTTGTGCTCATGACTTCATGTTGACCCAGAAGACTTGAGCAATTAAGGCCTCCTCCCTGGAACTCAGCCAGGCAGTAAAGAGAACAAGATTGACTTGTTGGGGCCTTTTGTATGCATGTTTAGTTTCAGATCACAAACCAGTTGAAATGCCTTTGTTCACCACATGGTAAGTGAATCAGAAACAATTGCAAAATACCTACACATGCAGTATACATTAGGCTGTACATTATGGCCAAGGTCACAAGGGCTGGTCTGGCATTGTCCTGTCCCCTGTTACACAAAAACAGATCGTTGGAATGTGAATGTAGATTTAGAACAGGAAAGGACATCAGAGGTCTAATCTAACCTCTTCATTTTACAGATGAGGAAACTGAGGTCCAGAAAGGTTAAGGGTTGGCCAAAGTCACACAGATAAGTAGGAGAATCAGACTTTGAACTGTGGCCTTCTGACTCCAAATCTAGCATCCCTTTCACTGCCTTGTGTTGTCAAGATTTAGCCTCCACCATTTATAATTCAGCGGAGATAACCTGTGTACAAGCAACTATAAAATGAGGGAGTGTGGGATGAATTCAAAGAAGAGATTTGGGCAAAGTGTTAGGAGAAATTTAAGGAGGATGAGATCATTTTCTTCTTTGGGATGAAGGAATCAAGAGAAGGAACCTTTTCTTAAAATAAGCTACAAAGAACCAATTGCTACATTTTAGGCCAATCTATCTGAAACTCCAGTTTCCCAGAATTCTTTTGTAGCTGTATCACATTGCTTGAAGATGTGTTCCATTGTGTCTTTATAGCACATCTCTAGTCTAGATGTACTTTTATCTGGAGATTTTTCCCTGTCCTTGACTTTCTGTCATTCTTATGTGTCTTTTATTTTCAGAGAGGTTAGTAAGACAGTCCTTTTTAAAATGAAAGTAGAAATATTAACTTTAGTATGGCAACCTCTTTGAGGTCTTTTAAAATTATCCATTGGTTTCTGCTGACTAGTAGTTATAAACAATTTCAGATCTTGTAGTGTTAGATGAATTGTTTAAATGAGATACTTTAAGTCTTAATCTTGTACCCACCCTAGGAAAATTAGACTATGTGGTTATCTGTTTTCTGATTGGTCTTTCTGAAAAAGAAAGTAGTTCATTTTTTATAAATGACAAGTTGGGCTCACTTTAAAAAAGGTTTGAATTTTTTTCCAGATAAGCTATAGCTTGGGGGTCACTTCTGAGTTACTGACCTTTAAATGGTCTTCATGTTTCATTAAGTAGTTGGGTATTTAAAGCCCTGGGTCACTTTCAATCTTAATTGTATTTTATTATTCTCCATTGTTGCAGAATGTTTCAGTCAATTTAACCAGAAGGGTCTATCTGCCCCTTTCCTCCAACAGTTGAATTCAGGTTATAACAATGAATGATTTTTTTCTGGTCTGTTACATTAATTTCATTCTCATCACCATTATTATTTCTGCTAGATAGAACTCAGGTAAGACTCAAGTTTTGGGCTGCTGACAAAAAAAGTCTGTGTGCCCTGTGAGATGAATAGTTTTAAGTTCCGTTGATGATTTAGGAAGAGATGGTTGGGATAGAAGATAAAGGTGGGGACAATGGTGCTTCTGATGAAACAAGGGCCTGGTTTATACATTGTGTCAACAAATAAGTAAAAAGTAATAAAATCTCCACTGTCATTAATATTTAGTAAAAAAAATATTCTTCCAGAAAAACATAAAAGAATATAAGGTGCAAAGTAGAAAACAATCTCCATTGGTTGAGAAAAATCCCTCATGAATAGTTTCCTATGATAATGAAATTATAACTTAACATACACACACATAAAATCCAGTACCATAAACCAAGCTAAACATCAATTGATCAGTCAGTATTTATTAAGCATCTCCTGTGTACTTATCAGGGTTATATTTCTAAATAATATTGACATAATATGGGTAGACTGACCTATGAGGGCAAGTTCTGGGTCAAATCTAATGGCTTTTTCTCAATTTTGATCCTTCTTGACCTCTCTGCAGCCTTTGACATGATCTATCAGCCTCTACTCCTTGATAATCTCTTTTTCTCTAGGTTTTCATGACACTTTCCTCTCCTGGTCCTCCTCCTACCTAGTCTGATCACTCTTCCTCAGTCATCCTTGCTGGATTTTCATCTAGGTCAGACGTGCCTATTTTGGATGTGTCAGAGAGCTCTATCCTGAACCCTCTTCTCTTTTATACTATTTCATTTGGTAATATCATTGGCTCCCATGGATTCAATTATCATTTCCATTCTGATGATTCTCAAATTTTATTATCCTAACCTGTCCCTGACCTCCAGCTTCACAGCTACAACTGCATACTGGACATTTTAAACTGGATGTCTTGGAGACATCTTAAATCCCAAAATATCCAAAACCATATGGCTTGTGAAGTTTAAGTCATCAAGTCCCAGGGATGGGGCTCTTTTTTTTTTTTTTTTTAGGTAGGAGGGTTAGCTTTCTTAAAAATTACAAAAGAAAGGTAGTTTTGATCGGGTGCTTGGGATCTACGTTTGTAATATTAGTTTGTAACATCAGTTTGTAATATCAATTTGTAACATCAGTTTGTAAAATCAATTTGTAAAACCCGTCTATAAAATCACATTCCCCCCACCCCACTCTCAGAGCATTATCTCTGCCCCTTCCCCCTGCTAGCACTCTGCCCAGCAACAACTCATGAATTGTTTATCTCTGCTTGGAACAATAACAAGCTACACCTATGAATCCTTCACTAAACCATCTATAAACATTTTAGCTTAGGCAAATGTTATCTCCCCGTAGTAAATGGCCACTGCCCCATGAATCCTTTAATGCCCTATCTATAGGTTAACTCCTTAGCCAATTATCCACATACTGAGTCTTGTTAGCCTTGGTTCCCAAAATCCATCTTGTCAAACATGACACTGATGGGTGACAGACTAGGTACTTCTCAGTCAGCCCTTGACTGCTAGCTGACAGTGTCCTTTCAGGCCAAAAACCACACCTCCAGGTAGCCCCCGCCTTAGGCTATTTCCCAGTGAATTGTGGGCAATACACTTGCACAGTTGACATTAAAAGTACATGTTCCTTTAAGCATTGACCACTCCTTAACTCCTCCCTAATCCCTTAAATCCTCCCTAAATCCTAAACTTTACTCACCTAGTTAGCATAATTGACTATGCCTATGTCTTCTTTAAGTTTGCAGGTTCTCTAAGAACTCAATAAACTTGCATTTCCCCTAAGGATCCTTGCCTGCTGTAAAGTATAACAATAAACTTTTACAATTCTGACTCCAAGTCTGCTTGGGCCTACTGAATTCTTTTCCAGACTGAATTGCAGGCATTCTGGTCTTTGATAAGGATCAGAGTTCTTGTATAACCTATTGCCAACCCCCCATCAGTTTGAGGAAACTTCCTACTTTTAAGTACAAATCTGGTGCTTAATGGTATCTTAGACACAGAAGAAACGTAATATAGGTCCTATACTCAAAAAGTTCACACATAGTAGGTACTCAAAAACTATTTCTGCAGTTGAGTTTCTGGTTTCTTAAATTATTGTTGTTGTTCAGTCCTTTCAGATGTTTTTGTGACCCTATTCCAGGGTTTTCTTGGTGAAGATACAGGAGTGGTTTGCCATTTCCTTCTCCAGCTTACTTTACAGATGAGGATCACAGTCCATTATGTAATGAGTGTAAGAGATTGTAGATGAAGAGATCATTTGTTATACTGTCACCTGTGAAATGGCTAGAAACCTTTGTGTGGATCCTCTGTGGTGAATTTCTAGGAGGATAAGAATTCATGGATAGATTGAGATGTGCATTGCTGGAAGGAGGATCCATATTGATGAGATCATGGATTCACTGATTATTAAAATATGCCCCACATGCCAGGTGTGGGAAACAAAAGAAGAAATTCTGTTCCCATAGGATTAAAACTCCTCCCAGCTTCTAGTGGAGAACTAGGCTTCAAGGTCAGAACCTTATACACAGGCTTAATGAGCTGTTGAGGGGGAACCTGTCAGTGAGGAGAACATGAAGTGGGAGGTTCAGGAGGTTATATCTAGCCAATGGAGAGCAAGGGAGGAAATTTGAGTCAGTACGATTATAAAAACTTTGTAATTGTCTTGAGAGTGTGATTGCACCTTGCCCTTTTCCACAAGGGGTTAAAGGCCAAGTCACCTGTCAGAAATGACATGAAATAAATTTTTTTTTCTAAATTCACTTATGGCCAGGTGAAATTCTTGGTAAGACAAAAGCGTTGCATTTGTCTGAGCAAATATACTTCATTAGGGAGTTACCCATTCACTAGGAATGTAGAGTAAATATAAAATAAGATGAAAACTTTCCTGGCTTCACAACGAATATTATTCTTTCTAGAAGTAAGCATGTTTCTCCCACTTGTACAGTGTTTTTACTAGACATTTTCTAGACATTTATTGAATGTTGGTTGAATTAGATTGAATTAAAGTTGACATATAGCGTTGTTGAGGTTTAGGGGTGCTGGGGCCCCAGAATAGTGACACATAGGTGTTGCCTGAATGAATTCGACCCAAGCCTTCTTTCAGCCAAAAAACAAGGACTGTTAAAACACTGATAAGTGGGAATGATACTAAAAATCCACCATATTGGCCAGACTCATGGAATCTGAGCCCTGGCCAGAGTCAGAAGACTGTGGGACCAAGAGAAAGAGTCTAGATGGAATTAAGGGAGTGGTGTTCTAGGGAGGGGCCAGGTACCAACCAAGAAAGGGCAGTTAATTAACCAGGAAGGGCCAATTGCCCCAGATGAATATCAGGGACCTGAGGGAGGCTTTTCCTTTTTGGTGTCCAGATCCCAAAGATGTGGTCTTTTCCTTTTAAGGGTTCAGATCCCATCTCCGTCATTGTCATTCTAATCAAAAGGACACTAAGATTGTTTACTTAATTACTATGATACTATCTCCCATGTAAAGTCTTCTAGGATTTTCTGTCAATAACCATGTTTCCCCTTGAACCAGGTAAAGCAATTTATTTTAAATTTCTCTAATGCACTTATCATGCAACATTATGCAAGTTAGTTTTCTCTGTATTATTACCCTACTATAATGTCAGTTAATCAGCAAGGATTCATTTAGTAACTCCTATGTTCTAGGTACTGTGTGCTAGATAAGTCCTGGTGATATAAAGCCAAAAAACAAACAATCAAAGCCCTCAAGGTGTTTTCATTCTATAGAAAGATTTCCTTAGCATCAATACCCTTTTCCCCCACTCTTAGCTGAAGATCTGGACTTCACCCCACTCCCCGCAATAAAAAGGTCATTTGAAAAGATCTCCTTTTCTCCTCCTTCTCATCTTACATTCTTCAGATATCTTTCCCTGATATTTCCTTCTTCACCCCTTCTTGCCATATGTTCAGAGGTGACCCTTCTCCTTACCAAGGCAAATCCCTCTTTTTATTTTATCTTATTTTATTGCTTCTTGGAGGGGGGAAGGCAGGGCAGTTGGGGTTAAGTGACTTGCCCAAGGTCACATGACTAGTAAGTGTTAAGTGTCTGAGACTGGATTTGAACTCAGGTCCTCCTGACTTTATTCACTGCGCCACCTAGCTGCCCCCAAATCCCCCTTTTTATACCTTTGATTCCATTTCATCCCATCTTCTCCAACAAATTGCCTCCTCTATACTCTCCACTTTCTTTCTAATATCCAGGTCTTCCCAATCTATGGGCTCCTTCCTTGATGACCTATAAATACTATCTTTTCTCTCCCATCCTTAAAAATAAACTGCTCATATAATCCAACCATCCCCACTAGCTACCATCCTGTGTCTTTCGTCACCTTCTTCCTAAACTCTTTCAGAAAACCAATTAAACTGCAAGTGTCCACTTCCTCTCCTCTCACTCCTTTCTAAACGGCTTCAATCTGGCTTCTGACCTCATTATTAAACTGAAACTTCTCTCTCCAAAGTTGCTAATAATCTTTTACTTGCTAAATTGAATGCTTTCTCAATCATTATCTCTTTTTTGACCTCTCTGCAAGCTCTGACACTGGCAAGCACCCTCTTTTCCTGTACACTCTCCATTCTAGGTTTTTGTGATCCTCTTGCTTCTTCTGCCTCTCTTTCTTCTTGATCTCCTTTGTTATGGCTTCATCCAGGTCATGACCACTAACTGAGGGTGTCCCCTAGTATTCTGACCTGAGACTTCTCTTGTCTCTTTATATTACTTTGCTTACAGATCTCTTCAGCTCCCATGGGTTCAATTATTTTCCTTGTGTAGATAATCCTTAGTTCTTTATATGTAGCCTTACTGTTTTTCTCAGGTACAATCTTGTATCACCATCTGTCTTCTGGAACTCTTATACTTTAAACCAAGCTCTGTACTTTTCCCCAATTTCCCTATTACTGTGGATGGTACCACCATCCTCCCAGTTACCAGACTCTCAGCCTTGATGCCATGCTCATCTCCTCACTCACAGGCACCCTACATATTCATTGCCATACATACATCGCCAAGTCTTATCTTTTCTACCTTCAGAGAACCTCTTACATAAGTTCCCCTTTCTCCATTTACACAGTCATCACCTTGGTGTAGACCACTTGAATGTCTGGATTATTGCAGCATCAGTCCTGTTAGTCTCTCTCCCTGCTCTGAGTCTATCCTCCACTCAGGTGCCAAAGTGATTTTCCTAAAGTCTGACCATGTCCCTTATCACCCCTTCCTATTCAATGAACTCCTAGTAGCCCTATGTTACCTCCAGGAACAAATGTAAAAGACTGACATTTGAATCCCTTAAAAACGTGGCCCCTTCTTCCCTTTCCTGTGTCCTAACACTTTACTTCTCACCATATACTCCCTAATTTCTCTGCATTAGCTTTCTTGTCACTTGATTTCTCTACCCTGTGCCTTTTCAAGGACCATATGCCTGGAATGTTCTCCATCTTCACCTCTACCTCCTAGCTTTCTTCAGTACCTAGCTCAGACCCTATGTTCTGTCTCAGGCCTTTCCCTACTGCTACAGCCTTCCCTTTGAGATTGTTTTTCATTTATACCCTGTATATCTTGTCTCCCTCATCAGAATGTGAGTTCCATGAAGGCAGAGATTATGCTTTGACTTTCTTTGTATCCTCATCACTAAGTACTTTGCTCAGCACATAGTAAGCAGTTAATAATTATTTGTTGACTGACCAACTTTAAGCCTTCTCATCTGTACTTTCACCCGTTTCTGCTTAGCACATATTGGGTAAGTAATAACACATTTGCTGACTGACTGACAACTCACCCAGCCCTTCTGTAATCTTCAAAGACTTTGCTGAGTGAGTATAGAATCCCAGGAGTTGGTAAAGAATGACACCCTTCTGAAGAGTATAAGGCAAGCACTCCCGATTCATTATTCTATTTTAACACCTTCCTTTAGGATATGCAACGTAAACTCTTCAACCGAGTAAAATTGTTGTATTGACTACACTTACAATTTGGTATACTACAATATCACATTATTTGAGATTATTAAATTTTTTGGGAAAAGGCCTGCATGCATTTGCAGTTCTTTAAAATATGAAAAGTAATAACAGCTGCATTATCACCTCCCAGGGAGAGGCAAGCCTGCCACAGTGAATAATGTTTACCCTGCTGGGGTGGCATCAAGCTCACTTTTCACATTCCTTGCATATGGTGATGATTTGATTTTTCTTCCAGGGAAGATACATATATTATCTTTGCTTTTGCTGAGGCAAGTGGTGGGGTCAGTGACTCCATTGATTAAGTTGGCTTTGCTGTGTGTGCACATAGCTCGTCTATTAGCACATGTTTATATAATACTTTATGGGCCATGCTGATGCTACTGCTATTGATGATGACCCTACTCAAGGTAATAACACCAAATCTCCAAATGCCTAATCAGGACCCTCAGGTGCTCTGCTGGACATTGTGGGAATGAATAATGAAAATAATGGAAACTCTCATTTAATTACCATTCTCTGAATGGTAATTAAAAAACTTTCACCTACCAAATTTTACTTCATCCTCACCATAGCCATGCCTGGTAAATTACTATCATCCCCATTTCATAGACAAGTAAATTGAGACTAAGAGACCTAAGGTCATATAGCTAGTAAGTGGTGGGGTGCCGTACCCAAATGAGGTCACACAAGTATGAACACAGAATATTAAACTTAGAAAGGACCTTAACAATCATCTAGTTCAACCCTCCTCTTGTAAAGATAGGAAAAGAGGCCCCAAGAAATGAAGTGATTTATCCTTGATTATGTAAGAAGTAAGTCAAAGGGCAGTGATTCATATTGACATCTTTTGTTTCTAAATCTTCTGCTCTTTCTAGTACATGAAGGAGCCTTTAGTTCTTGTTGCCTTTGTGCCAGGTCTTCAAACAAGAAGCAATCAATCATCCATTTTACCTGAATGAGTTGTAGATGTGATTCCGATTTTACAGATGAGAAAACAGAGGTAAGAGAGTGAGTCAGCTATAAAGCTGGCAAGGTTTACTAACCTCCCAGAGAGGTCTAGTGAAATCTGTCTTAAAATTTAATCTAAAAATATTTTTGCAGAGCTAATCTACAAAGATCCCAATTCTACCTGCCAGTTAATTAAATGGGCACTTCCATGAACAGGCTTCATTTCTCAGCTGTAGGCATTTTCTCTGACTTTCCGCCATACCTGGAATTCTCCCCCTCCCCACCTCTAACTACTTACTAAGCTGGTTTCCTTTAAGTTCAATGAAAATCCCATCACTTACATGAAACATTTCCCAAACTCTTTCAATTCTAGTGCCTTCTCTCTGTTGATTATTCTCTGTGTCTTATACATAGACTAACCATGCATATTTATTTGCATGCTCTCCCCTTCATAATATTGGGGGCTCCTTGAAGGCAGGGATGGTTTTTTAACTCTCTTTGTAAGCCCAGCACATGTGCCTGATACTTGGTTGATTGATTGATACATTATCTCATTTGATCCTTATAGCATTACCCTGAATGATGTCAGAAAAGTAATGTCATGAAAACCTAGAGAGAAGAAAGCATCCTAATTGACAGTGTCAAAGGCTTCAAGCCACCTTCATTTGTGTTGCCTGACCTCCTTGGTTCCCTATGTGTATGCTCTTCTCATCTGCTTCTCATTATATGGTGACTGGGAAGCAGTGTACTCCATGGATTGGGGAGGAGGAGATTTTTCCTGTTACTTTCTGCGATGTGTTGTTTTCCATTTACACCAAGGTGTCCTCTTGTTGGCTGGTAAACATCAATGCTCAATAATTCAGAGGCTCCTGAGCTATGTCTTGGAGTGGGTGCTGATTCACAGAGTACCTCAAATCTATCAACAAATCAATAAAAAAATAATTAAGCATCCACTATGTGCCAGCCACCGTGTTAAGCACTGGGGATACAGAAAGATGCAAAAGACAGGGTAAGTTTTCTGTGGGCCACATGTGAAGGAGTGGCCCAGGTGCTATCCCTAAGCACTCTGGGAATTCTCCCTCTTTCATAGCTCCCAGGGTCATCTTACTAAAGCACATGCTACTCTTTTGGTCCAAGACATCCTATGGATAAATAATAATCATAAACTAGAATTAATATAGCACTTTGAGGTTGTCCAAGTGCTCCATATTCATTTTCTCCTTACAACAACCCTGGGGAATAGATGCTTTAATTATCTCTATCATGTTGTTGTTGTTGAGTTGTTTCAGTCACGTCCAACTCTTTATGACTCCATTTGGAGTTTTCTTAGCAAAGGTGCTGGAGCATTTGTCTATGTCCTTCTCCAGTTCAATTTACAGATAAGGAATTGAAGCAAACAGGGTTAAGTGACTTGTCCAGGGTCACATGGCTAGTAAGTGTCTGCGGCCATATTTGAACTCAGGTCCTCCTGATTCAAGACTAGGCCTTCTATCCTCTGTGCCACCCAGCTGCCCTTGATCTCCATTATACCAATGAGGAACTTGAAATTGAGAGAAGCTAAGAGTATTGTACTAAATCATACAGCCAGTATGGGTTCAAGGTCAAATTTGAACTCAGGGCTTCCTGACTCAAGGGCCAGTGTTCTATCCATGGTACCATCCGGTTGTAGGTGTCAGGATTTTCATGACCTACAGAGAGCCTTTATCATAGGCATCAAAGTCATCTGCAATAGAGCCCCAACTTTTCTTTCCAGGTTTCCCTTTCACTTTAATGTCTTACAATCCTAAATTTTCTTCAAAGCCCAGCTCAAGTCCTGACTTCTGTATGAGTCCTTTCTTGATCTCCACAGATGCTCCAATTGCCTCAAACTTACATAGTGTTTATTTGTGTATATATTGTGCTTATAGTTATAAATGAATGTGTTTTATCCTTTGGTAGAATAGGATCTTCTTGAAGGAGGGAATTATCTGAATTATTTGGGCAGGTTGGATTAAATAATCTTTATTTAAGACCCTTTTGAAAATTTCAAGTTTCATAACTTTATATATATAGGAACAAGATATTTTTGAGGTGGTCAGTGGACAAGAGATTCATGGTTTAAATATGGATATATTTTGTTAACATGATGTTAGGGAAACTAACTGGAATTGTCTTACAGAGCAGTAGGATTGCTTAACAAATGGCTTGTAAGTTTTTCTTTTTAGTATTCATTAAATTTTTTTTAATTGAAAAAAAATCAATCCTCTCCCTCCCTCCTCATCCTTCCCTACTCATCAAGAGGCAAAGAAATGTGATATCAATTATACATGTGAGATCATGTAAATATATTTCCATATTAGTCTTTTTGCAAAAAAAGCGAGAAAAAATTTTTTTAAATTAAAAAGTATACTTCAGTCTGCATTCAGACTCCCTCAGTTCTTTCTCTGGAGGCATCATTCATCTTAAGTCCTTCAGAATTATCTTGAATCATTGTATTGATCAGAATAGCTAAGTCACTCATAATTGATCATCATACAGTATTATTGGTACTATGTACAATGTTCTCCTGGTTCTGCTCACTTTGTATCAGTTCATATAAGTCTTCCCATGTTTGTCTGAAACCATCCTGTTTGTCATTTTTTTAATAACGCAATAATATTCCATCACAAACATATACCATAACTTGTTCTGTCATTCCTCAATGGATGGGTATCCCCGCAAGTTCCAATTCTTTGATGCCACAAAAAGAACTCCTTTGATATTTTTGTACATATAAGTCCTTTCTTTTTTCTTTGGTCTCTTTGTGATATAGATCTAGTAGTAATATTGCTGAGTCAAAGAATATACACAGTTTTATAGCCCTTTGGGTATAGTTCCAGATTGTTCTCCAGAATGATTGAATCAGCTCACAGTAGTCCAACGATATTGTACTAATATCCAAATTTTTGCACATCCCCTCCAACATTTGTTGTTTTTCTTTTCTTTCATATTAGCCAATCTGATAGTTGTGAAGTGATACCTTTGAGTTGTTTTAATTTGCTTTTCTCTAATCAATAGTAATTTAGAACATTTTTTCATATGATTATAGATAGCTTTAAGTTCTCTGGAAAAGTTCCTGTTTATATCTTTTGAACTTATCAATTGGGGAATGACTAATATTATTTTAGATGTCACTCAGTTGCTGATATATTTGAGAAATGAGGTCTTTATAAGAGGAATTTGCTGTAAATTCCCCCCCCCCCCATTTTCCTGTTTTCCTTCTAATCCTGGCTGCATTGGTTTTGTTTGTTCAAAAACTTTTAATTTAATGTAATCAAAATTATCCATTTTACTTCTAATGGTACATGGTTTATGATTAATAAATATTTATTGGATTTAAATTTGATTAGGTTGAAGGTGAAAGGTAAGGACTAGAGACATGCATTTTGAAGCAGAGAACCCTGAAATTCTTGATCTCTTTTTCCTTCCTATGATGTAGTTCCCAAATTTTCTCAGTGGCTAGAAGATTGAAAAATATCTCTAGCTACATAAATGGTTGTGATGTATCAGTATTTATCAGCTTCATGGATGGCTCAGCATTCTCTGAAAATTACAACTTTCATGAATTACAATAAAATGTTGGAGACATCCGATTGACCTTTTTTTGATCCCAGACAGAACTTGCAGTGGCCTGGGGCTTGTGATGAACTTGGGCCACAATTTTACCATTCAATGTATGCCATTTAGTATTCTGCCTGTCTAAGCATCTTATTTTAGATACAACCATATGGAATTTTGATGCCAAGGCTTATCTTAATTCTGAGCTATCTGATGGCACAGTAATTACTACAAAGCCATCAAGTACCACCAAACAATTTGCATCTCCTTAGGGAGTAATTTTCCTTCAGGACAAATAGCAGTTGTCAAAGGACTAAGAATAATTTTGTTTACAAGCACAGATTTAGAAACAACTAAACAAGTTGGAACATGCATTGGAGATGTGACTTTGACTCTCAAGTATCTGGTTTTATAGCATTAAGCTTTCTAGGGGCTTACAATGAAAACATAGCAATGAAGCTGTGTTAATGAGCAAAAGAAAACCCAATCTTGACCCAAGCATAGGAATGTACCTTGGGGAAACTTGTTTGCTCTCACTGATCTGGTTACCATAGTACTTAATTGTAGAAAACTAGCCCCCTCTTCTCTGGGGGCATCTAATCTCAGAAAGATTCCCAATTTGAATTCTTTCCCCCCTGTATTTCACAATGCAGCTCTGAAAACATGCTTCATTTGCTGCATTCTTTTGACTGCTGATAACCTCTCAGGGGTATGGTTGCCCTTTATCAAATGAGATACTTTTTTTTCCCATGGAAAAAATAGTATATTGTTCTAAGAAAGCCCTTTCATATGCACTAATGTTGTTCAGCTACTGTCACATTCTTTGTCTCTCTGAAAGTCATCTCAGGCCCTTAATAAGCATTATTAGATCATGCATTAATAAATATCTCAGGGGATAACAGCAGGAATGTGTTGCTGACTCTCCCCACAGTCTCCTATCTTGGAACTGCCATGAGAAAACAGGAAGACAAGCTAGTGCGTACAGTCTGCCAGGGCAATAGATGTTTTGATGTGTAAAATGCAAGAGAGAATTCCTATACATTTTGACATAAAAATCTGTCAGTCTAGGTATCTCCTAGTCATTTAATATTTCATTTGGCCAAGCTGTTTTGGCTTATAACTTTAATTAAAACTCCCCCATGCTGAGAAGCTTTTGCTTCCCCTGGTGACTTCTGCAAGAATTACTGTTTGACAGACAAGTAGCATATCAGCATGGAGATATTGCTGAATATGGCAAGTTTATGTTCTATTTATTTTGAGCACATATTATATAGGTAAACCAGGTCCAATGCAAAAACGACTCTGGTTGATACAGTGGCAGTACTCAAGATCAGGTCAATGATGCCGTGTAGCAGCTAAACCTTGGCAGAGTAGATTCATTAATTTTGGTCAGATTTGTAATTGCTACTGATTAAAAAGCCAACTCAATTCTATGATAATCTACTTCTACCTTGAAATGAATGAAATTAATAGACCATTAAGGCTGAAAGTTTTAAAGATAAAGGCTTGATCCAACTCTAAGATATTGTCTTTTCTCACTCATCAATACACCCTGCAATGAGCAGAAAAATCTTTTTTTCCCTACAGAGATATAACTTCTGAAACTTACTGGTTGAGGAAATTGTATGTATGCTACCTGGTAAAGATTTTACTGTTTGTTCCTTACCTTCTACAAGATCCTCATTGTAAGTTCATGTGATCATTCAACCTAAATTACGTTCCTTCCTTGAAGATTAAAAATGTATGATAATTCAACTGAGTGGGGTAAGTATTATTCCAATGAATCCATGATCTAATCAATGTGGGAAGTCCCTCAAATGATGCCAATTACATCATAGCTCACAGCACCATGGATGCCCATACAGTGCTGTTGAGGTCGGAGTTGGGAGAGCTGGTTCAGGTTTTTGAAAGAATTCACTTAGACCTTCTCTTTAGCCAATGGGAGCTTTAGTGATGCAAAAGCGTATGGGCCTGAGATTTAACAAGGAGCTGAACAAAGGCATTGATATAGGACAAGGATCAGACTTATATAGACAGAAAGCTGTACAGCCTATAGCATGATGATGTAATTTTAGGGTTTCTAATAGGCCCTGGAGATTTAGGGACAGGATGAGTCTTGCAAGATAAGGACAAGGAACAATGCACTAAAGACCAGTTCTGCCATTGATGAGAATTTGGAAAGGGAAAGCTGATGGAGTAGAGTGTTGTCTCTTAAAAACCCTGTCCATTATTTTGCTATATAAGGAAGCACATGGTCAAGCAAAGTATTGATGTCTTATGAATGATCACGTGTTTCACATCTCTAACTCTAATTACCTCATTTGAACTGAGGGTTGAAGTACAGTATGTTGTTTCTCTATTCACCACCGGTAAGAAACTGGAGCCACAGGAGCACCCATTCATAGCATGAATTATTTCTGAACTGCTGGGAAATGTCTGTCACTTTCTGTAATGATTTTTTTTAAATAATAACTTAGGCTGATAAGTAGAGACAGTCTCATTATTTACACCCTATTGCTAATTCACTAAATAAGATATAGCCTAGATTTAGGTGTGGTTCTTTTTCAGGAGACACATATTTGTCTCTATCATTCATATACCCACCAGACCTAGAGTAGATGAAGTAGGAGATGACACTCAGGAGGGAAAACATATTTCTGACCTGTCCCTGCTTATACTTCCATGGTCCATAAAGGATGGACCTTTAGAGGTCCAAAAGCTAGAAAAGTGAGAATTAAGAATGTCCATACCATTGACAGTAAGCCAAATACTGTGTCTTCAGTCTATATAACCTTGCTGATAGTCTGAGTTCAGATCTATGGACCTACTAAATTCATAAGTTGAATATTAGTTGTGCGGTATGGTCCAAACTCCTTTTGCCTCTTGGCAGAATGAGTAACTAGGGGAAACAATGCACACTGAGCTGCATTTTCTAAAACTATGTGTTTCTTAGAAGTTTGGGCACTCTGTCTGAGAACTGCTTGTGTCTGGGAGAAGCTGGATTATGAAGGTGGGGGTCATTAAAAACTCAACAAGGGGTTTTGTTCTGCATTGTTTTACTGTCTTTATTGATTTCATGCATAGCCTAAACATTGCATACAAAAACATGTTCTGTCCATTTCTGTGGGAAGTCCCTCTGAATTTTGCTTCTGTTTTCTCTACAAAGTAGAAATAGCCCTTACTTGGAAATGGTGCAACAAAAATATCTATCAGGGAATTGATCCATAAGGTAAGTAAGGAGATGTAGGAAAGGACCTGGTTGTTCTTGATGAAATTGGTTTATCTTCACCAGGTGAACCACATCCTCAGGACCTGAAATAGATGGTAGATGTGGCTGTTAAGCCCTTTCCAATGATATTTGAAAGACCATAGGAAATAGGAGAGGTACCACAAGATTGGAAAAGGACAAATTTTGTACTACATTTCAAAGGGGGAGGGGGACAGAAGAGAACAGTCTTCAAATTATAGGCCAGTGAACTCAATTCCATTTAAAAAATGCTAAAATAAATAAAGAGATGATTGGTGAATATCTAAAAAGGCAAGCAGTGATCACAAAAATGACTCGATAAAGAACTGTTCATGTGGGGTTGCTAGGGGGCACAGTGAATAGAGTACTAGCCCTGGAGTTAGGAGGACCTGAGTTCAAATTTGGCCTCAGACACTTAACACAAAACTATCTTTGTTACCTTGGGCAAGTCATGTAACCCCAATTGCCCTACCTTCCCCCCTCCAAACAGTGAGAAAAAAAAACAGGTCATATTAGAATAACCTTTAAGAAAAAAAAAGATTCCCCAAACCTATAGATGAGAGAGGAATACTGTGGATACAGGTTACCTTGATTTGAGGAAAACTTTTAATAAAATATGTTAAACCATTCTTGTGGAAAACATAAAGAGATTGATGAGATGATAAATCCAAAACTGGCTGGATGGTCAGAATCAAAGAGTAGTGGTGCATGGTTTGATGTTGGTATAGCAGGAGATCTCTCGTGGAAAACCCCAGGAGTCTATGCTTGGTCCTATGTTGTTTAACATTTTTAACAATTACTTGGACAAAAGTAGAGAAGAAACAAATTTTCAGATAAAACAAAGCTAGGAGAGGTAGCCAACATTCTGGATGACAGGCCAAAAGAATCTTGACAGCCTAGAGCATTTGACTGAATTTAAAAAGATGAAATTCAATGGGAATACTGAAATACAGAAGGCAGAGTTTTGCAGTATGATAGGGATTCAGATGATTTTGATTTGGTAAATCCGCCCAATTAAATAATGAATATTGATTAAACCTTATTTTGAATTCATTTGAATTGAGTCTCCCCCTCTCCCCTCCAAGTTTACAACTTTTCATTTATTTATATTCAATTTCACTCAAGCCAAGGTCCTACTTTGCCAAGATCTTTTTGAGTCACTGTTCTGAAGGCAGCTAGTGGTGCAGTGGATAAAGTGCCAGACTTAGAATCAGGAAGAGCCAAGTTCAGGTCTAGCCTTAGACATTTGCTAGCTGTGTGAACCCCAGCAAGTAACTTTATTTATTTATTTTTTGCCTTTTGGAAGGCAGTTGGGGTTAAGTAACTTGCCCAAGGTTACACAGCTAGTTTTTCTGTGTTAAGTGTCTGAGGCAGGATCTGAACTCAGGTTCTCCTGACTCCAGGGCTGGCACTTTACTCACTGCACCACCTGTTTTGTTGTTTTTTTTCTTTTTTTTTTTTGGAGGGCAATTGGGGTTAAGTGACTTGCCCAAAGTCACATGGCTAGTAAGTGTGTTAAGTGTCTGAGACCAGATTTGAACTCAGGTCCTCCTGACTTCAGGGCTGGTGCTCTATTCACTGTGCCACCTAACCTCCCCAGCAAGTCACTTTATGTTTGGTCCAATTTTCTCAACCAGTAAAATGCAGACAATAATGGCACCTACCTCTCAAGGTTCTTGTGAGGATTACGTATTTGGAAAAAAAAAAATTTATCATAGTATTTGGGATAATTTTGTTGTTTAGTCTTTTCAGTAGTGTTCCACTCTTTTTGACCCCATTTGGGGTTTTCTTGGCAAAGATATTGGCGTGGTTTGTCATTTCCTTCTTATGATGATAATGCAATATTGACAACACCCACAGTGGTTGTGAATATGCTAATATAGTTATGAATCACAAAATGTAACAGACTCTCCACATGGAGGGCAGAACCAAAGCCTTTATTCAAACATCAGAAAACTGAGTCCCAGAACCAGAAAGCCAAAGTCATTACAGTAGCCACGAAGTTGGAACACACGATTAATGCAGTGAACACCCACATTCCCAAGACTTTACAACAGAACAAGATCCCTCAAGCAGGGATCCTCCTCTCTCACTCACAATAGCTCCTCAGCCTGGTTCTTGGAAGTTCTCAGCAGAAATTCCCAAAGGAAAGGTCTCAGCAGAAGCTGCAGCCTCCAGATGCTTACCCCAGGAGATTCTGTCATTCCCAGCTGGGGCTTTTCCTTATATATGCCTTAGCTCCTCCCTGTTCTGCCCCTTCCTGTTATATCAGCAACTTCTTAAATAGTTAACCATTTCTGTGTTAATTAAATAGCTTAAACAAGGTATTAACTTGAAACAAGATGCTAAGTACCTGCTTACTTGCCAATACAAAGGGGCATAGAAGATCTTCAGATTCCATTAACATTACACTTTTGTAGCTCATTTTGCAGATGAGGAAACTGAAATAAACAGGGTTAAGTGACTTTCCCAATGTCACACAGCCAGTGAGTTTCTGAGACCAGAATTAATCTCAGGAAAATGAATTTTCCTGATACCAGACCCAGTACTCTATACCTAGTACCTGGTATATAATAGGTGACATAGGCTTATTTCCTTCTCCCCCATTCCATCATCCAATGTGTAACTTCCCCCCTCACAGCTTTGTGCTAATAATGCCTTTAGGCAGGGCAATATTTAAAATGTCAAACAACACAGGGTCAAGAGTGGCAATGGGGGAACTCTCCACTAGAGAGTTATTCAAGCATCAAACTTTTAATGCCTGTTCTTTGGAATCAGTGAGATGAAATAGGAAAACATTACTGTAGAGTATTAGCCACGTGAATAGATGGGAGAAGGAATTGGATTTGGGAGACAGTGTTCTCTTTTTTCAGAACAAAACAGGAAAGAAAAAGAAAAAAGAAAGAAAGAAAAGTGGAATAACCCTGCCTTCTACCTCCCAACCAGGTCAAGAAGCAGATATTTCAGTTTTTTGAATCTCCTTTTTACAAAATATAGCTAAGAAAAAGAAAAAAATACACTTTGAAGTCCTGAGTGTCTGAGTGCATTCTGAACTCTCATACTCTTGATAGTTTTCAGATCATGCCAGACTTCTGCATTTTTTTTCCTGCATTATTTCTGCATCCCTTTTGGGCCAGTCTTTGGTTTCATCTTCTGTACATTCGTGATTTCTCTGTGCGTCCACATTGATCTCTTTAAACAACATCCCTTTTGCTTACACATCTGAAGTATTACTCATTGTTTTCCATTATTTCATTCTTAAGCATTTTCCAGCTTGGGAAGGAGGATATCTCAGGCACACAGGTCTGCAGGAATTTCAATTTTGGGGGCCTAGGCCTTCCTCACAAAAGAGAGAAAATGGAATTTAGAACTCCACACTCCGGGAAAGAAATTTTAAGCTGACTTGCCCTACCCCCTGGTTTAGGAACTCTATTCTTACCCCCAGGGCTCATTCTGTACCAGGAACTGCTAGAGCATTTAGCTATCTGTTACAATGGTGGCTGCTGCCACCACCTCACCACTTCCCTGACACATAGTACATATGAAGAAAGTGAGAGAAAATGAAGTTTGTAAAACATTAAAGTCCCAGTATATATGGTCTGTATTACACTATCTTCTTTATACCTTCTCATTTCCTTTCAAATCTAGGTTGTGTGAGAGACAGATCAATTGTACTTTCCAATCTGGCCTTCCACTCCCATCCTGGGGGCTGAGTTTGATGAGAGTTCTTCTTATCTAACCCAAAAACAGAAGCACTACAGTGATCTCCAGCTATCTTCATACCATGCCCCTGAGTGTTCTTTTTCCCCCTCCTCCACAGAACTTTCATCAGGAATGCCTGGAGAGCCTATATTTCATTAAAAGTCCATTTCCCCTAAGTGTTATTAAAGCAAGTTTTGCTGGGTAAGTTAATCTTAGTTGCAAGTTTTCCTTCTGCAAAATAGTATTCCAAGAACCAAGGTGCCCCTCCTTTTGTGTGTGGGTGTGGTGGTTGCTAAAACTTTATATGATTCTGTCTGTGACCTCCTTAGTACTTGAATTCCTGGCTGCTTGCAGTATTTTGCCTTTGTCTTGGAATCTCTGGATTTTGGCTATAATATTCTTGGGAGTTTTCAGTTTTGGGTATCTTTCAGGAGGTGACCAGTGGATTCTTTTTTATTTCCACTTTTCCCTCTGGTTCCAAGAAATCTGAGCAGTTTTCTTTTTGATTTTTTGAAGTATGCCTAGGCTAATTTTTTGGTCATAAATTTGGGGTATTCCAGTAATTATTTATTTATTTTTTGTCTTTGTGGAGGGGGAAAGCAGAGCAGTTGGGGTTGAGTGACTTACCTAAGGTCACACAGCTAGTGTTAAGTGTCTGAGACCGGATTTGAACTCAGGTCCTCCTGACGTCAGGGCCCAGTGTTCTATTCACTGAGCCACCTAGTTGCCCCTATTCCAGCAATTCTTGAGTTATCTTTCTTTGATCAGTTTTAAACATAAATTGTTTTTGTTACAAAATATCTTATCTTTTACTCTGTTTTACAGGTTTTTTTATTTTGTTTTTTAAAATATTTTTTGGTTTTTGTTGAGGAGGCAAGAATAAAATGGGAAAAAGATGGAGAATTAAAATGCATTTAAAAACAAAAAAAGGGCTGTTAAAGGAATAATTCCTACCAGTGAAAATCAAATAAGTGAAGTTTGAGGGTTTTTTTCTAATTAATTAATTTATTTTTAGTTTTCAATATTCATTTCCACAAGATTTTGAGTTACAAATTTTCCTCCCCGTCTTTCCCCTACCCCCACTCCAAAATAGCAAGCCTACTGAATACCCCTTTCCCAATCTGTTATCTCTTATATCCTCCCCCATTCCCCCCTAACTTTCTAGTAAGGCAAGATGGATATCTATACCTTGGTGCCTGTATATCTTATTTCCCAGTTGCATGTAAAAAAACAAAACAAAACAAAACAAAAAACATTTTTGTGTAAACATTTGTTTTTAAAACTTTGAGTTCCACATTTTTTTCCCCTTTTTTCCTCCTCACACACCCTCACTGGGAAGATAAGCAATTCAATATAGGATGTACATGTGTAGTTACCCAAAACATTTCCATAGTAGGTATATTGTGAAAGACTAACTGTATTTCCCTCCATCCTATCCTGCCCCCCACTTATTCTATTTTCTCCTTTGACCCTATCTCTTTTCAAAAATGTTTGCTCCTAACTACCTTCTCCCCCAGTCTATCCTCCCCACTCTTATCCCCTACCACCCCCTATTTTCCTGTAGGGTAAGATACCCAGTTGAGTGTGTATGTTATTCCCTCCTTAAGTGAAATTCAATGAGAATAAGGTTGACCCATTCACTTTCACCTTCCTGCTCTTCCCCTCCATTGTAATAGTTTTCTCTTGCCTCTTTCATATGAGATAATTTACCCTAATCTATCTCTCCCTTTCTCCTTCTCCCAATAAATTCCTCTCTTACCTCTTGATTTTATTTTTTAGATATCATCTCTTCATATTCACCTTGTCCTGTGCCTTCTGTCTATGTATTCATGTACATACATATTCACACCCTCACATATATATTTATACACACCTACATCTTTATATATATATATATACACACACACACACATACATATTTCCTTCAACTGTCCTCATACTGAGAAAAGAATTATGAGTTAAAATTATCATTTTTCCATGTAGGAATGTAAATAGTTCAACTTTCATAAGTTCCTTATGATTTCTTTTCCCTGTTTACCTTCCCATGCTTCTCTTGCTTCCTGTATTTGAAAGTCAAATTTTCTGTTCAGCTTTGGTTTTTTCATCAAGAATGCTTGAAAATCCTCTATTTCATTGAATGACCATATTTTCCCTTGAAGCATAATACTCAGTTTTGCTGGGTAGGTGATTCTTGGTTTAATTCTTGATTTAATCCTAGCTCCCTTGATGTCCGGAACATCATATAAGCCCTTCAATCCCTTAGTACAGAAGCTGCTAGGTCTTGGTGTTATCCTGATTGAGTTTCCGCAATACTCAAATTGTTTATTCCTGACTGATTGCAGCATTTTCTCCTTGACCTGGGAACTTTGGAATTTGGCTATAATGAAGTTTGAGTTTGAAACTCTTCATACTGCCAAAAAAAAAATGATGGTAAGGACACAATGAAAGGTAAGTTTATTGATCTGGGCAATAACCAGAAATTCAGAATTGGTTTCTAGTCAATGAACTTACTTGCTCTTGGGAAAGCATAATCTCTTGCTAAACATGCTTGCAAGGCTTTGATTCTGTTTATAAAAACTTATCTCTATGAATCAAGACTCTCAGTCCTGTTCTCAATCAAATCCAAAACAAGAAACAAATTGGAGGCTGAGCATGATATGCAAGTTTTTCTTTCAAAAATTTAATCAAGAATAAAATTGTTGGTTAACAAGAAACAGAATCAAGGATCTCATTAATTTATTGGACTATGCTTTGGTGAACATTCAACAACTTTTTGATAATTTAAAATATTATAATATACCATATAAAGTTTTCACTGTAAAAAAATTCTCATTTTTTTATGGAGTTATCAGTTTCTATTTTGTCTGTTTAAATTTTCTGGGAATATTTCCCCCTTAGGAATGGTTTAGTTGTTCTTGTTCCAAATCATTACTTCTCTTTCCAAATCTTTCTTCCACAGCTCTCATTTCTTTTCCTTTTTCACATTTTTTCCCCTCTAGTGCTCTCATTTATTAAAAAATAAGTTTTTGTTTATGTCTTGTTTTTGTATCACCATAATTTCCTCTGTTTCCAAGCCCTTGCCCCTCTGAAAACCGTTCCATGTAAAAATAGTACTTTTAAACACACACCCGAGGAAAAATTCAGTGCAACTGACCAACAAATTGAAAAAGTATGAAAATATGTGTAATGCATAACATCTGTGGACCTCCTACCTATGCAAAGGAGTAGAATAGGAGCATCCTCTAAAATATCTTCTTTTAAGGAATGTTTATTCTTTATAATTTTGCAATATTCACTTTTTTCTATTGTATACATGATTATTTACATTGCAGTCTTTTTATACATTTTTTTCTTGGCTTTTCTTACTTCACTATGGATCAGTTCATGTAGATCCTAATTCTTGTCTTCATTTATCAGATTCATGATTCTTTACAGTATAGTAACATTCATGTTCCACAATTTGTTTAGCCATTCCCCAATCAATGGCTATTTACTTTGTTTCCAATTCTTTGCTATCACAAAAAGTGCTATTACAAATATTTTGATATATACAGGGACTTTCTTCTTATGAATCGTCTCCTTGGGATATAGACCAGTAATAGAATTTCTAGTTCAAAATTTATGGACTTTTTATTCACTTTATTTGCATAATTCCAAATTGCTTTCCAAAATGGTTGTATCAATTCACCACTCCATCAAAAATGCACCAGTGTGCATATCTTCCCACAACCCCTCCAACATTTACTATTGCTACCTTTTGTCATACTTATCCTTTTTCAGGATGTAAGGTAAAAATTCAAGGTCATTTTTATTTGCATATCATTTGGTTTTTAAAATTACTTTTAACTCTAAAAATATCAAACTATTGTTTCATCCTTTTCAGGAATACTATTTGGACTTGTGTTCAAACTGTATTTTTCTTTGAGGCTTTTTCTAGATATTTTGGAGTCATTCTCTTTTATGTTTTTGTCCTGTCACAATAATCACTTTATGGTGGAATTTCTTTTTTGTTTTCCCTTTCTTCTAGCTTACTTTATGACTTAGATTTCTTGTTAGGCTAAACATACTCTGGGGGAGGGAATGTTTCAGTTGAGCTTTTTTCCACTAGGGTAGGTCTTTCTGATGTTTTCTTGGGATATTGAGTATTATATTATTCCAGTATATCAAGGACAGATCACAATGAGGACTTGAAAGTTTTCTGAGCACACTGGACTTAAACTGAGACATTTTCTAGAGGCACCTAAATCTGGCAGTGGATATAAAGTACTTGACCTTGAGTAAAGAAGGCCTGATTCAAATTTACTAGTTTGTTTGCATGTTTTCTCCTCCTTGGGCAAGTCATTTACTCTCTATTTTCCTTATTTTTTTCAACTGTAAAATGGGTATAATAATAGCACCTAGGCTTGTTATGAGGATCAAAAGAGATAATATCTGTAAAATGTTTAGCACATGGCCTGATACATAGTAGACATTACATAAACGGTAGAAATTATTATTATTATTAACAGTAGTAATGATCATCATCATCTTTGTGAAGGATGTATGGCAGAGACCTCAGCTATTTTTCTCGCTGTTCTACCATCTTGGCTCCATATCTCCCATCCACCAATTTCTTTCTCTAGCTCTGGGAACAGTAATCAGATCAAAGCTACCATTCCTGGAAATGACATGTAAATTAATTTCCCCATATTTTCACTATCCATCCCTATGATTTTTCAGACCAAAACATTCTCCCCTACCACTCCATTGTATGTGCTGTTTTCCCAAAAAGAATGCAAACTTTTTGAGGTCATAGGAGGGCAAGAACAGTCTTAATATTTGTATTGCTAGTCATTAGCACGATGTCTGGCACACAGTAAATCTTTAATAAATGCATTTTTTTATTTTTAAAAATAGTATATATATATATATATTTGAATATTTGATTTTAAAACTTTGAATTCCAGATTTATTCCCTTCCTCCCTTGTCACCCACTGTTACTGGGAAGATAAGCAGTTCAGTATAGGTTGTACATGTGTGGCTAATGCAAAACAATAATATAGTAGATATGTTGTAAAAGACTGGCTATATTTCCCTCCCTCCTATCCCACCTCCCACTTGTTCTAATCTCTACTTTGATCCCATCCCTTTTCAAAAGTGGGTGCTTCCAAATTCCCTCCCCCCCCCAGCCTGCTCTCCCTTCCATCATCCCCCCTCTCATCCCTTTCCACCCCTGCTCTCCTGGAGGGTGAAATACCCTATTTAGTGTGTATATCATTCGCTCCTCAAGCCAAATTCAAAGAGAATAAGGTTGACCTATTCCCTTTTGCCTTCCTATTCTTCCCCTCCATTGTAACCATTTTCCCTTGCCTCTTCTATATGAGATAGTTTACCCCATTCTGTCTCTCCCCATCTCCTCTCATTATATTCCTCTCTCACCTCTTAAATTCACTTTTTAAGTATCATCCCTTCCTGTTAAATTGGTCCTGTGCCCTCTATCTATGTATACCTATAAACATATATACATACATTCACATATGTATTCATATGCCCATATACCCTCATATATAGACATATATATTTCTCTTCCCTTCATCTACTGAGAAAAGTTTCATAAGTTACAATTATTGTTTTTCCATGTAGGAATGTTAATAGTTCAACTTTAATAAGATTCTTATGATTTCTTTTCCCTGTTTACCTTCTCGTGCTTCTCTTGCTTCTTGTGTCTGAATGTCAAATTTTCTATTCAACTCTGGTTTTTTCATCAAGAATGCTTGAAAGTCCTCTATTCCACTGAATGACCATATTTTCCCCTGAAACATGATATTCAGTTTTTCTGGGTAGGTGATTCTTGGTTTTAATCCCAGCTCCTTTAACCTCCAGAATATCATATACCAAGCCCTTTGATCCCTCAGTGTAGAAGCTGCCAGATCCTGGGTTATCCTGATTGTGTTTCCACAATATTCAAATTGTTTCTTCTTGGCTGCTTGTAATATTCTCTCCTTAATCTGGGAATTCCAGAACTTGGCTATAATATTCCTAGGATTTTTCTTTTTGGGATATTTTTCAAGAGGTGATGGTTGGATTCTTTCAACCTCTATTTGCCCTCTGGTTCTAAAACATCAGGGCAGTTTTCTTTGAGAACTTCCTGGAGGATGATTTCTAGGTTTCAACTTTGATCATGGCTTTCAGGTAGTCCAATAATTTTTAAATGATCTCTCCTGGATCTATTTTCCAGGTCAGTGGTTTTTCCCATGAGATATTTCACATTGCCTTCTATTCTTTCATTTGTTTGAATCTGTTTAACAGCATCTTGTTTTCTCATAAAGTCATTAGCTTACATTTGCTCCAGTCTAATTCTGAAGCAATGATTCTCCTCATTGAGCTTTTTCCATCTGGCAAATTCAGCTTTTTAAGGCATTTTTCTCCTCATTGCCTTTTTGAGCCTTTTTTGCCATTTGAGTTAGTCTAGTTTTTAAGGTGTGATTTTCCTCAGTCAGGCTGTTGAGTCTCATTTCATAATTTTCTTGCATTGTTCTCATTTCTCTTCCCAATTTTTCCTCCACTTCTCTTTTCTGCTTCTTAAGGTCCTCTATGGCTTGTAACCAGCTCGTATTTTCCTTTGACGCTTTTGGTGCAGGAGTTCTGACTTCACTGTCTTCCTCCTGTTCCATGCTTTACTCCTTTTTGTCCTCAAAATAGGAGTCTAATATTGAAATCTTCTGTCTGCTTTGTTTCCTTTGCTTGGTCATGTCACCCCTCAGTCGCTTGACCCCTGAGCTTTTTGCCAGAGTAGGACTCTGCCACCAGACAGGGAAACTTTTGTCCCAAATGCTGTGATTTTCTCAGCTGCCGGAGGTATTAGATGGTGCCTTCTCTGAGGTCTGCACACACTCTGGCAAGCTGGACTCACACCCCAGGACCTCCTCCCTGACTGCAATCCATATCCAAGCAGGTTAAAGCAAGAGCGATTACCCCTCAGAGTGGTGCTTTGTCTCCCTATAATCTGCAGGCCAGGAGCTGAAGCTGTCACATGGCACTGGCTGGCTGTGCCAGGTATCTCAGCAGCTTCTTGCCTCGTGGGCAAAAGCCATGCACTCCTACTTACTGGGTCCCAAAGTCCAGACTGCATTGACCTCTCACTTTGTCCTTCACATCTATGTGTTGATAAATCTGGAAACTGCCACAGCTGCTGCTGATCTGGAGTCCCTCTGGCCCGCCTGTGGCTGCTCAGGCCTGCCCTGGGGCTAAAGCCTTGGTGTTGGGCTCGGCTTGCCTCTCAGAGCACTGCATTGGCTGATTCCTGCTGGCCTGCCAAGCTGTCCTCAGCGGGAGGTTAGCTTCTCTGTGTCATTTTGTGGGTTCTGCAGCTCCAAAGTTTGTTCAGAGTCCCCTTTTACATGGATTGGGGAAGGTGGAAGCCGGAGCAGCAGGGAGGTCCTGCTTCTACTCCACCATCTTGACTCTGCCTTCCATAAATGCATTTTTATTCATTCATTTCCCTGGGGTTGACTTTCTCCATAGAATTTTAATCTGTGAGATTTCTCCCTATCCTTTTTCTGAACTCATTGAAATCTGCTCTCATACCATAACTAGGTGGTACAGATTCCCACCCCTTATCCATTAGTTATAAAATTCAAGGCTTATTTCCTTCCAAAAATGATAACATTTCTACTTCAGCTATCCATTCTTACTTTTTGTTAAGAATCAGACCCATAAGCTCTTCTAAATGGTTCCTTAATTTTTTAAAGGATGAAATGGTCACCAAAACAAGCCAAGAAATGTTGAGATCCTTTTTTTTGGACTGAGAAAAGCTCTATGAGATATTTGGACAAATGGTATTCCCTATCATTATTATGCCTCTGTGTTAGACTAGTGAGTTATTTTCTGAACTCCTCATTCCTTTTCCCTTTTTGTCTAGATGTTCTAGATATATTCCAGTGATAGTATCACTCTATTTTTGCCTCCTTTGATCTTTACCCAGATGGGCTCCACCATGCTTTTCCTTCTTCTGGTTCCTAGGTTTCCTCACATGAATAAATCTCCTTCATATACAGTAAAGTGATCTCTCTACCACCACTCTTTTTATTTGTCATATTCCATTGAAATAAAGCTTCCCTTTCAGAGTCATTTTCCCATTATATATCTCACTTTACCAAGTCTCAGGGATACTACTCCTTAGGTCAGATTTATTTCTTTGAATTAGGGACTCTAGATGAAAATGACAATTACCCATACTTTGTATAAAAGACATCTCTTCCAGAGGAGGATTCTTTGTCTGGTGCTATGGGTCAGTTGAAACCAGAAAATTCAGGTAAACAATTTCTTTCTAAGCAAAGGTATAAATGAGTACAACTTCCTTTTATCTTTCATGAAGATAGGCTCGATGACTCCTAGGCAAAAGATCACTTATTCTTTTACAAATATTATCTCATTTGATCCTTACAACAACCCTGTGAAACAGGTGTTATTATCTCTATTTTATCAAGGAAGCTCAAGCAGACAAAGATTAATTACCTTGGCCTGGGGTACATAGCTAATGATCATCTGAAGTCAAATTTGAACTCAGGTCTTCCTGACTCAAGGTCCAGTATTCTATCCATTGTACCACTTTGTTATTGGTGTTTCATCATAGACTTAATCTTAAATCTTTGCCCCAAAGATTTCTATGTAAATCTAGATTTCCTCCCAATAATAAGATGACTTGTTTGAATAGTTGAGGTTTATGAAATATAGTTTAAAGATAGCACTCATACAAGGAGGAAGACTTGAAAGCAAAGCTGAGAGATAACACATTTAATTAGGTTTATGCAATATGTAGTGAAATGGGAATGGAGAGATACCTCCATATAATTTCATGTGTATTCTTCAAGCTGAAACTGGGAAATGCCTCCTGCAAAAGGTGAGAATTGAGCTGAGAAGCCAAGATGCAGGGACAAGTAGGGAGAGCATTCAGTTTTGGGAGATAGCCAGTGAAAAGGCATGGAATAAAGAAATGGAGTATCATTTACTAGGAATGGGAACGACAGTGTCTCTGTATGGTACGTGGAGAGTAGTAAAGTGTAAAAAAAAAACACCCCAAAACTAGGAACTCAGGAAGGAGCCAAATTGTAAAGGATTTAACATAGAGAAGAATCATACTGTGTGAAAAGCCGTGCTCAATATGTATTCTCTCCTTATCTTGACCTCATAGACACCCTGTCTTCAAAACCCAGTTCAGCCACTACTTTCTTCATGAAACCTTCCCTTACCCTCTCAAATACTAGCTTCTTCCCTCCCTAACCACCTTGTATTCAATTACCAAACAAATTACAAATAAATATTTGCAATTATTCTCTTTGTATTTATTCTGTAAATATATATGTACTTGTCTCTTCTGTTAGAATATCAATTCTTTGAGAGAAGAAATTGGGTTTTTTTCCTTGGAATTTGTTTCCCCAGTGCCTACCACAGTTTTGGGAACATAGTAGGTGTTTAATAAATACCTATTGATTGATTAAGATAGAATAAATACTAATGAAATCACAGAAACAGAATCATATAAGTATTTTTCATCTGTAGGCAGTTAACATAAGATATTCATATTACCTGGAGCATTGTTTTCTGTCATTTCTTTCAATTTTTTGTTTCTCACTTCATGGATGATCTGCAGGTGAGCAAGGTTGAACTTTCAGGGGATAGAGGAAAAAAAACCACAGCTAAGGATGGTATCTAGGGATGGAAGGGTTAGACTCGTTTATTCTCTGACCGGCCTATTGGGGCTGCCAATGAAGAAAGTTAATAGAAAAGGTACAAGGGAACTAGCAAGTATAACCTGTTAAATTGGTGCTTAATAAAGATAATCATGGACTAATCAAGAAATAATCACTATCTCAAGCCTTCCAAGTTCACGGCATACTAACTTTCCTTTCTACCTTGTGCTGTCCTTTGCTCTCATCTTAAGTCTTCCATTTGTCAGTGATCCAATCCTCTTTCAAATGAGGAACATAATAATAGCAATAAATAAGCAGTCAGGCATGCAATGCTATATAAATTGGGTTTGTTAGGAATTAGGGCTCTTAATTATAAAAGTAAGGAGATTGCTCCTTCTCTATTGAGTAGTATATTTACCTGAAGTAGATCTGAACCCAGCATTACTAGAAATTTATAATAAGTTCAGAGTATCATAGAATTTTGGAGTTGGAAGTCATCTCCTATAGACTCTTCCTTCTGAGTCTTTGCACATATTGTCCTCTTTTCTTAGAATGAACCCTATTCTTTGCCTTAACTTCTAAGAATTGATCACTTTTTTCAAAATTTAGATCATAGGACCTTTTCTGATCACCTCAGCTTTTAATTCAGTTTTTAATCTAAAGTTATTTTTTTATTTACTAATTTGAATACATGTTATTTCTTCCTAGGAGAATGCATGTGACTTTCTTGAGGATGGGTGTTAATTTTGTTTTTGTATCTCCAATTCCTAGCATAGTCTCAGGTATATAGTAGGTACTTAATACATGTTAGTTAAATGAATGGATGAATCAAATTTAACCAGTGTCTGAATAAGGATCCCCTCTATTACCCCACTAAAAATGATATATTCAGTCAGACCTCCAGTGACTAGGAACCTACTCCATCTCAAGATAATCCATTTTACTTAGGGATAAATTTAATCCTTAAGAAATGTTTCCTTTGTGGGCAGGTAGGTGGTGCAGTGAGTAGAGCACCAGCCCTGGAGTCAGGATGACCTAAGTTCAAATTTGGCCTCAGACACTTGACCCTTAACTAGCTGTGTGACCTTGGGCAAGTCACTTAACCCCAATTGCCTCATCTTCCCCCCTCCAAAAATAAAAAAAATAAAAAAAGAAGTGTTTCCTTGGCATACCTTAACTGAATTACAAAAAGACATAGATGACATCACAATAATAAAAGGAAACTTCAATGTCCCTCTTTCAGACCTGGACAATCCTAAGGACAATCCTGATGAACCTAAGCATGGGAATAGATATAGAAATGAATAAACTTGGAGAAATTAGAGCTAAAAGTTTCACAGCATTTTCTGAATGGAATCTCCAAAGGATATACATATTTCTCATTATTACATAATCTTTTCCTAAAAAAATAGACCATATAATACATGTCAGAGAAATTGTAAGTTATTATTCAAAGCAAAGATACTACATACATATTTAATAGACCATAGTGTAATAAAATACTTATCAGATAAGAGAATGTAATCAACCAAGAGATCTAAATAGAGATTTTAAAATGAAATCCTAAACAGTAAGTGGCTCAAGAACAAATCATAGAAACAATGACTAAGTATGTCAAAGATAATTATAATAATGAGGCAATATAGCAAATAGCAAATCTGGGATGCAGTATACAGAGAAGAAAATCTATGTTTAAAACATGTGTTAAAATGGAAAAAGAAAATTTTAATGAACTGAATATAATTTTTAAAATTAGAATTTCAGACAAAAAAGTACAAAAGAAGAAATCTTAAAAATTAAAGAATAGATGAATTGGAAAACTAAAAGACCATGGAGTAACTAAATAGAAAAGTTGATTTTTTCAAAAGGCTTGCAAAATTGATAACTATTGAAGCTATCCTGATTAAACGAGGAGAAAAACACAATTAGCAAAATTAAAAATTAATTGAACATAAAACACATTTTGCATAGAATTATAGGAGAATGCTATTAAACATTTAAAGAGCAGTTAGTACTTAGACTATACAAATTAAGTGATCTACTATGCACCATTATATGTGAACAAAACTGAAAATTCAAAAGAAATAATTTTCTATAACACTATAAAATAGCCACATTAATAGAATAGTAAATTGGGAACTTGTACAATCCAGTCTGGAAAAAGGAAATTGAACTATCTGTGAAGGCATTACCAAAGAGGAAGAAAACTTGATCTAGATGAAGCTAGAGAAGAATTCTATCAAACATTTAAAGAACAGTCAATACCTATACTTTACAAATTAAGTAATCTTTTATCATTACAACTTTCCCTTTATCACCCCTAAACAGTTCTTTGTCCTAACCATGACCTCCAATCCCTCCATTCCTCAACTCTTTCCCAGGCCATCACCTCTGCAGTGGCTAAACTCTCCTTCCTTCCATATTTCAATCCCTTGATTAATCAATTCCTGTCTACACTGTTCCTTACACTTAATCCCTTGCCTCTCATTTTAATGCTGGATTATGCTTTGCCAAGTACCAGCTTTGAATCCCTTCATCAGCCACTGGCTTTATTCACATGCTGTTGAACAAAGCTGGAGAAAATCACAAAACTACATTTACTAGTCTACAGTGAATTTATGTTATATAATCTCAATTGGGATCTGTAGGCAGGAAGGCTAATCTTTTACACTTCTCTAATTGATTCACTCTCCCACTCACCACACTGGCTATTTAGAGTCTCCTCCTCTCTCCTCTACCCTCCCATGACACTCCTTCCCCCACACCCTTTCTACTGAGAACCTTGCCTCATGCTCCACTGAAAAAAAAATAAGGAATTATCTGAGAGCACTTTCTTTTCTCTTTGTCCTCATCTCACATTATTCAGCTGTCCTCCCTTTTCTCTCCTACTTTACCCTGTGTCACTTGAAGTGGTGGCCCTTCTTATGGAGGCAAATACCTCTACATGCATTCTTGATCCCTATCCTTCTTGTCATCTCTAGCAGATTGTCCCTCTTTCATTCTTACTCTCTCTCTCTCATGAATCTGAAGTGTTCCTAACTACTGGCTGCCTCCCTGCTGCCTACAAATGTGCCCTGCCATGTTTGTCTCCTCATTCTCAAAAACTCTTTTCTAGATCCCTGCTAGTTATTATTTTATGTCTCTCCTTCCTTTTGAGACTCAGCTCCTTAAAAAATGATCTATAGTTATTGCTCCCATTTTTTCTGTCCTTACTGTCTTCTAAACTTTCTATTGGTAACCTAATCATTCAGTTGAAACTACTCTATCCAATGTTATCAATGATTTCTTTCTTGCCAGATCTAAAGGACTTCTCTCATTCCTCATCCTTTTCAACTATCTTTAGCCTTTGCCAATAACCTTCTTCACCTGGATATTCTCTCTCTCTCTCTCTCTCTCTCTCTCTCTCTCTCTCTCTCTCTCTCTCACACACACACACACACACACACAC
>NW_027187419.1:69795280-69811477 GCF_028583685.1 Petaurus breviceps papuanus
TCTCTCTCTCTCTCTCTCTCTCTCTCTCTGTCTCTCTTTGTCTCTGTCTCTCTGTCTCTCTCTGTCTCTCTGTCTCTCTCTCTCTCATCTCTCTGTCTCTCCTCATTCTATCTGTCTCTTATCTATCTCTGTCTGTCTAGTTCTCCTACTTCCTCCTTCTCCTCCTCCTCTTCCTCCTTTTCCTTTCTCTTGGTTTACTTCTTACCTGTTTGACCATGACCTCTTAGTTTTCTTCCCTGGATCTTTCTCCAGATCACATCTACTAACCATGGGCTCTATCTTTGGCCTTCTTCTCTTTTCCCTCTTTACTGTCTCACTGAGTGATCTTACCCACCCTCATGAGTTTGATTATCATTACACAGTTAGTTCTCCACTGTATTTAATCCAGTCCTAACCTCTTTCCTAACATCCAGTTTCATATTACCATCTGCCTTTGTATTCCTTAAAATGAATATTCCTTAAGACATTTCAGCATGTCCAAAATAGAACTCATCTCTTCCAAAAAGTTATCATTTTCTGAACTTCCCTGTTACTCTTGAGGGCATCTCTATCTTTCTAGTAATCATGGCTCAGTGCCATCATCCACTTCACATGTGCACACACCTCATATATCCAACTGGTGGCCAAGTCTCATCATAACCACCCTCAGGACATATTTTACATGTGTCCTCTTCTCTCTACTCACACAACCACCCTTTGGTGGAGCCTCAAACATCGCATCTGAACTATTCTAATAGTATTGTTGTTGGTTTTCCTGCCTTAAGACTTTACCTACTCCAGTGCAGCCTGTACTCAGCTGCCAAAATAATCTTTCTAATGTGCAGGTCTCAAGATGTCACACACAAATACACAAACACACACATACACACACACACACACACACACACACACACACACCACTTGAGAAACTCTAATGTCTCTTATTACTGCACCAAAGATAAAAATATAAAATGTTATTTGGCATTTATTACCCTCAATAACCTGGCCCCTACCTTTCATAGTCTTCTATGTTCATTAACTTCTGAGTCTGGCTTATCTATCATTCTCCATTTAATCCCCTACAAAATATTTTCAATGATTCCTAATTTATGCTATAGTATGAGATATGGTAAAGCTAGGTCCTCTTCATTACTACTTTTTTCATATTTTCCTTTAAGTTTCTTTACCTTTTTGTATCCCCAGTTGTATTTTATAAGTATTTTGCTTAGTTCTTTAAAGAATCCTCTCAATAGCTGCTTCAGTATGTGGATTAATTTTTGTAGTATCATCATCTTAATTATTATATTTATTACAGCTTTTTGCAAAGGTTATTTATGCATGCCAACCTGAATAATGAGATCTTCAATTATGTTAGCCTTTTTCAATTTCTGTAGAGCTTTGTAGTTGTATTAATATATCCTGAATATATTGATATTCCCAAATATTTATAGTCACTTTAAATGGATCATTTTTTATGTATCATGTGGATTTTTTTTATAATATACAGAAAGACTGTTGTATAGATTTATTTTATATCCCACTAATTATTTTGATTATTTGTTTTCAATGAATCTCTTAGATGCTCTAAGAAAACAATCTTAACTATAAAAAGAAATAATTTTGCTCCATCTTTGCCTATGGTCATCTTAATTTCACTTTCTTAACTTACTGCTATAGGAGCATTTCTAAAACCATATGACATAATGGTAATGATGTACTTCCTTGTTTTATCATTGTTCATATTGGAAAGGCTACAAATATTTCTCTCATAAATGGCATTAGTTTTAGGTGTTAGATGAACTACTATTGATTTTATTAAGGAAATGAATAATTATTATGCACTTTAGTGTTTTTGACATAAATGAATACTGTATTTTACCATTGGATATTCTACAATTTTCATTTTTAATATAGTCTATTTGTAATTTTCCTAATGTCAAACCATCTTCAATTTCCTGGCACAGATCCAAGCTGATCATGATGAATAGTTGTTTTAAGTTGCTATTGTAGCCTCTTTGATTGTGTTCTATTGAATATTTCAATCAATATTTATTAGTTACATTGAGCTATTGTTTTCATACTCTGCTTCATCTCTCCCTGGCTTGAGTTTCAAGGCTATTTTTTTTTTGTTTACATAGGAGGAGTTTAACAAAGTATTATTTTCCTCCAAGTTTGCAGACAATTTATGTAGCATAAGAATTAACTTTCTTTGAATGTTTGATAGAAGTGATTTGTAAGTCCATATGATGCTGGTATTGTTGTTTTTCCTTAAATTTGGGGAGTAAATATATGACTTTTTCATTTCATGCTTCTGAAATTAGTTACATTCTCCTTTTCTTATTCTGGTAATTGGTATATTTCATACTTTTCTAAAAACTCCTCAGTTCCATTTCTGATTTCAATTATATTGGCATGTAATAGAATATTATATTTCTGACAATTTCATTTATCTTCACTTCATCTTTTGCAAATTCCTCATTTTCATTTTTAATTTTGGTAAGTTAGTTCCCCCTGCTTGCTTCATGGTTTGACTAGTCTTTCCAAAAAGTAACTTTTAGTTTTATCTACCAATCTTATAGTTTTTGTTGTCTATTTTATCTTTCCTTTGATTTTCAGAATTTCTTAATTTGAAGAGGGTGGTTAATTTTTTTTGTTTTTTTGGGCAAGGGGCTGGGGACTTTGTTTTATGTTGTTTCTAATTGCATGCTAAATTATCTGAGGTTTTCTTTTGTTAAAGAAAATGTTTTAGAGATAAAAAAAAAAAATCCTCCAAAGACTTATTTGGCTGCATCCCCAAAGTGTTGTGTATGTTGTCTCATTGCTATAAATTTATTTATGTATATGTGCTTATTTTAGTTTTGTATGGTCCCTTTACCAACATTGATCATGTGGTAGAACATGGAAAAACTCATAGATATAAAAATGTATAAATATTAAACATACAAACTCTAGACCAAAACACAGAAACAACTGAGGTCAATAAGGAAAGGATTAGAGAGCAAAGAGTAGCCACACTGAATTCTTAAGACCTTAACTTTTTTTTTTTTTTTTTTTGCTTTATGGAGTGGGGAGAGCAGGGCAACTGGGATTAAGTGACTTTCCCAAGGTCATATGGCTAGTAAGTGTTAAGTGTCTGAGGCCAAATTTGAACTCAGATCCTCATGACTCCAGGGCCAGGTCTCTATTCATTGCACCACCTAGCCACCCCTTGACCTTGACTTTCAAAAGAGAATCTAGGAAGCCTGATTAAAAATAACTTCTTGGTCTTATACCCTTCCATAATCTTGGCCTTGGCTTCAAGGTAGAGATCACGTCCCTGGATATAGTGGTTGGGCCAACAATACTGGTCTTTCTGCCCTGTGTTTTCCCATAGACCTGGGTGGGATAGCCATCCTTCGATAACAGTGGCCTCTGTACTCTGTTCCCCACCACAGTTCTGGAGTGGGATCCTGAACCCACCCCAGGCCCTGGCCTTTCCAACAATCTTGAATGAGGGTGCTCATCTAACATTCTATCCCCTTCCACAGTCTTAGGTGGGGCCATTGGACTTGAATTATAAAAGTCTCTATGGGTCTTCCCCCCAACCAAGTTCTTACCTGAGATACTGAGAATGGCTACATTCTACTCCTGCTCTCTTTCAGATTCCCGGACAGCTTGTGCCAGATGGGGTCTCCTGGATGGGCGATACTGAAGAGGAGTTCCGGTCTGTGCACACCCCATTGTCTCTATTATGGGTGGGGGTATGAGAGGGAACATTAGAATATTGGCTCAGATTTGGAATTCACAACCCATTCTTTTGTTTTTGTGTATCTGCCTGTGCACTGGCATTGACTGTTGATGGAAAGGTAGGTACCTTAATGCTATTTCTCTGAACTCATCTCTCCTATTTGTATCCTCTGTATCATTTGAAGCTGTATCTCACTGTCCCTGAGGTGATTCTAGGGATAGCTGGGCTTGGTTGGATCATTTCTGCTGCCATTTCCCTGGGAGTCTTATACACTTAAAGTTAAAAATTCTGATAATACAAAAAATGAGCTAACATTTGCAGGGCTCATGGGGTGACCACTAAG
Source organism: Petaurus breviceps papuanus (assembly GCF_028583685.1). NCBI lineage: Eukaryota > Metazoa > Chordata > Mammalia > Diprotodontia > Petauridae > Petaurus > Petaurus breviceps. Next base: position 69,799,330 of record NW_027187419.1, read on the forward strand.
AAGCAAAAGCATCTTTTTATCTTTGCATCTAAAACATAATCATTGTTAGGGTTTACACTTGGGTATGAATACACACACACATATTTTTCCAGGGCAATGGGATTAATAGCTACATTAGATGATTTTGCTAACTCAGAAACATAGATAGTGCAAAGGTATCAGAAAGAATTGAGGCTACATAAATATGTTGGTAAAAGTGATTCTCAGTTCAGGCGGTATTATACCAATTATAGTCTATATAAAATGGCATAAAAATTGAGTTAAAATTTTATCTTCTCGGTTACATGTTGACATATATCTACATATCCTGACAGCACCCATCAGAGTGGTACCTGGGTCCTCGTAAGAGATACCATAATGAGAACAATTGACTTTCCATTTTCCAGAAGTCAAAGCTTATTGCAAGAACAAAGTACTAAATCCCACCAATTGTTTGACTTGTCTGTTGATTAGAAGTTCTTCTACATAAGGTGGATATAAAGCCACACACAAGCAACTTTCCAGAAGAATGATGCTGTGAACAGCTTTCAAGGTTCTGATTACATAGTATAGCAAACACTCTATTTATTCAATAACAAATTAAAGCCAAACATTCACAGAAAATCAAGGTACACCATTCAGAGTGTTACAACTTATAACAGAAAATCAAAATGTAGCATTCACAACAATTTATCACTAAAATGGCCATATAGTTTTCACCAAAGTGGTCAAATTTAGTAACTCAATTATCCTTAAAGAGACTTGCCTCCTTAAGGGACACAAAGTACAATAGTCAAAGTACTCCACCCCCATTCATTTAGTCAATCACAGAGTACTTAATAACAAATAAATTATAATTCCATCAGTCACTACTCAACAGAAAATAACAGTTCAGCATACAGGGCTTCCAAGCTGTCTGACCATTACATCCATACCTAATTAGTTACCAGAGAGTGAAGCACCAACATCTGGGTTTTCAAAGCTGGGGGGAGGGGGGACAGGGCTCAATGGCTGCCCAGAGTCTCCTCTGGTCAAATCACACAACTCTTCCCAAAGTGAACCCCAAAGGAAAATCTCATGCCAGGGTCAGTCACTACTCAGTATTCATGGAGAGGTCTTTTCATCTTGACTCAAGGCAGGCTTTTAGCTTCCATGGTTTCCCTTCCATGGTCCCATCTCCTACCTGAATTCACCAAACTGTCACTTGGGTTCAAAGGCAGACAGCTCCCTGATCCTTATCCAGCTCTCCTTGTAATTCCTGTTCTACACTGAAGCTCATAGTGTCCAGTCCACCTTAAATCCTCCATAATCTCTATTCCTGGGAAGACAAGGCTTAACAAAGCCACAAACAGACAAAGTAACAACACCACAGTCATGCTTCCTCTGGCAGCCCCAACTGGCCCTTGGAAGTCTTCAGCAGTTTGACTGGCCTTCGGAAATCTTCAGCAGAAGTTTCAGCTGGTTCCCAGAATCAAAATCACTTCATCCAAGTTCTCAAAATAAAAAGTCATTCTCTCCAGCCTGGGCCTCTCTTCCTCAGCCTCTAGAACCTGGCTCCAAGAAGATCTGAGATTCCAGCTAGGGATTCTCTTTATATACCTATTAGCTTCACCCTGTTCTGCCCCTTCCTGTTACATCAGCAACTTCCTCTTGCATCAACAACAGGGGTTCATACCTTTTGTTTCTTAACAGAGGCTTGATCTAATTAATTTCTTTTCTTTTCTTTTGCTTTTTGGAGGGCAATTGGGGTTAAGTGACTTGCCCAAGGTTACACAGCTAGTAAGTGTTAAGTGTCTGAGGTGGATTTGAACACAGGTCCTCCTGACCTCAGGGCCAGTGCTCTACTCACCACACCACCTAGCCATCCCTTGATCTAATTAATTTCAAACTAGGTGCTAAGTACCTGTTAGCTCTGCCAACACAAAGGGATAAAATTACATTACTATTACAGTGAACTTTTGTGTAAAGCTGCTGTTTGATCTGTCAAAAATATCTTAAATTCTGATTAATAGTAGGGCAAACAGTTAGTAGGAGAGGCAGCCCAGGAGAAGAGGCCTTTGATAATGGCCAAAGCAGAAAGGTTTGAGTCTGAAGTCAGTGGCAATAAATAGGAAAGGCAAATAGGCTTCTATCCACATAACTGAATTTAAAGTAATTGGGGAAACCACATGTAAAGAGAATTTCAGTCAAGTGTAGAAATAAGGGGAAGGACAGGAAAGGTTTATCACACTGGGCTAGGAGCAGAACACAGTCCTGCAAGGACCATGTTGGCACAGATTAGTCCAGAGGAGGACTCAGGGGACTGAATCACTGACAGCTGTGGTGGTTTCCAGACTTCTCTACTCACAGATGCAAAAGACAAAGTAAAAGGTCAGTGGGAAAACTCTGTTGGACCTGGGTGAGAGAAGAGCATGGTCTGGCACCACCACTGCCCCCCTCCTTCCCTGGGGCAGAAGAGGTGGCAGAAGAGGCAGTAGCAGAGGTGGTAGTGGTTGTAGCAGCAGTAGTGGCTGCTTCTGGAACTCCAGGACCACAGAACGTGGGGGATCAAGAGACTGATCAGATGACAATTTTGATAATCTCTTTGCAGGTGCTGAGGCAGAATTCTCTTGCTTTTCCCTGCTTAGATCTGGGTCCCAGTGTTGGGTGGCGGTCCTGGGGTGAGGAGGAGTGTTGATGTGGCAGAGCTTGTGGTGGCTGTGGAGAGGGAGTCTTCCTCACAGTTCTGAAGCAAGTGCCTAGAAGTAGCTCTGACAACAGCTGCGCAAAACCACGGAAATTTGGGACAGAGCACTCTCCACTCTGAAAGCATAGTTATACTGTGGCAAAGAGCTCAAAAGTCAAGTAATTGGATGGCAAGATGAGCAAACAGAGGAAAAGAACTCATACTATTGAAGCTTTCTTTGGTGACAAAGAAGATCAAAACATACAACCAAAAGAAGACAACAGAGTCAGAACTCCTGCATCAAAAACCTCCAAGAAAAATATGAATTCGTTGCAGGCCATGGAGGAGTTCAAGAAGGATTTTGAAAATCAAGTAAGAGAAGTAGAGTAATGTAATGCCAAGCATGAACAGCTTTCCAGACTGCTGCTGTGAACAGCTTTCAAGCTTCTCATTACAAGCATAGCTAACTCTCTATTTATTCTATAACAAATTAAGGCAAAACTTTCACAGAAAATCAAAATACAGCATTTGCCATGTCATAACTCAACAACTTAACACTAAAATGGCCATGTAGTTTTCACCAAAGTGGCCACATAGTTTTAAACAGAGTACATTCATTTAGTACCTCAATCATTTATTAAGTCCTCAATTCAATCACAAAGTACAAAGGTTAAAGTGCTTTTTTAAACATTTAGTCAATCACAAAGTCCACTCCTAGGTCACACAGTCTTAATCTCTTCAATCAAAAAGTCTTCCTTTTTAAACAAAGTACGTTCATTTAGTCAATCACAAAGCACAAAGGCCATCCACCCCTAGGTCATAACTAGGTTACAATATCATCATTAGGTACCCAAGGAGAGGTCTTTTCATCTTGACTTGAGGCAGATTCTCAGCTTCCATGGTTCCCCGTACCACAGTTTCTGTTCCTGGGAAGATAAAGCTTAACAAAGGCACAAAAATATTCATGCACATTGCTGACATCTTCATCAATTCACTTTCTGCCTGTGAAATCAACCTAGACCCAACAACAAGGTCTGAGGCCTCTATCAACAAATGAATCTGACAAAGTAACATCAAAATAGACAGACAAAGTACCAGCACCACAGTCATGCCTCCTCAGTTCTTGGCAGCTCTGGCTGGCCCTCAGAATTGGCCCTTAGAAGTCCTGGGAAGTTTCAGCTTGCCGTCAGAAGTCCTCAGTAGCTTCTGGCATTTCTCTCTCTCTCAGCATTCTCATTCCCAGCAGTACTCTGTCTCTCTCTGCCTCCAAAATGCTACTCCCAGAAGTTCTTCTGTCCTCTCTCAGCTTGGGCTTTTCCATATACATGGCACCAGCTCCTCCCTGTTCAGCCCCCTCTTATCACATCAACGTGTCCATCCCACTGTGGGATTCACAAGCTTAGGTTCTTAACACTTAACCTGAAACCAAGTGCTAAGTAGCTTGCCAATACAAGGATATCTTAAAATTCCATTACTATTACAAGTAAAAATTGAGAAGAGAAATGAGAGTGATGCAGGAAAATCATGAAAAATGAGTTAACAGCTTGCTAAAGGAAATCCCCCCCCCAAATACTGAAGAAAATAACAACTTAAAAAACAGACTAATTCAAATGGCAAAGGAGGTTCAAAAAAACAATGAGAAGAATGCCTTAAAAAGCAGAATTGGCCAAATGCAAAAGGAGGTCCAAGAGGTCACTGAAGAAAATTCCTTCAAAATTAGAATGGAGCAAATGGAAGAGAATGACTTTATGAGAAATCAAGATATTATAAAACAGATCCAAAGGAATGAAAAAATAAAATACAATGTGAAATATCTCATCAGAAAAATAACTGACCTGGAAAATAGATCCAGGAGAGATCATTTAAAAAATTATTGGACTACCTGAAAGGCACGATCAAAATAAGAGCCTAGGTATCATCTTTCAAGAAATTATCAAGGAAAACTGCCCTGATATTTTATAACCAGAAGGTAGAAATAAAAATTGAAAGAATCCACTGATTGCTTCTTGAAAAAGATCCCAAAAAGAAAACTCTTAGGGATATTATACCAAATTCTAGAGTTCCCAAGTCAAGGAGAAAATATTACAAGCAGTCAGGAAAAACAATTCAAATATTGTGAAAAACACAATCAAGATAACACAAGATCTAGCAGCTTCTACATTAAGGGATCAAAGAATTTAAAATATGATTTTCTGGAGGATAAAGGAGCTAAGATTAAAACCAAGAATCACCTACCCAGCAAAACTGTGTATAATACTTCAGGGGAAAATATGGTCATTCAATGAAATAGAGGACTTTGAAACATTCTTAATAAAAAGATCAGAACTGAATAGAAAATTTGACTTTCAAATACAAGAAACAAGGGAAGCATAAAAACGTAAACAGGAAAGAGAAATCATAAGGAGCTTATTAAAGTTTAACTGTTTACATTCCTACATGGAAAGACAATATTGGTAACTCATGAGACTTTTCTCAGTATTAGGATAGTTGAAAAGAATGTGTGTGTGTGTGTGTGTGTGTGTGTGTGTGTGTGTGTGTGTGTGTGTGTGTGCCAGAGAATACAGAGTGAAGGATCTCTGTCATTGGGAGGTATCTCAGCTCAACCAAGATATAGGGATCCAGATCTCACCCAAAGGAAAGCTCTTCAAATTTTATAGGGTAACAAACAGAGAATAGGGACACGATGGAGAATGCCTCCTCCTCTAATGTCTTCCCAGAGCCTTTTACTTTAGCAACCTGAAGTGGTGTTAACCCCTTCCATCTTCTGAAGTCACCTGGATGACAAGAAAACTTGAAGCTTGACCAACTCCAAAGTCCATGGTAAATTATTTAACTTGAAAAGGATATAAGCTAAGATTAAAGGGGAGAATTAGTATGTAATTTTTTGTTTGCAGATGATTATGCACTCAATGCAGTCCCTTAGTCTGCGATGCAACAAAGTATGGATTACTTCTCTGCTGCCTGTGCTAATTTTGGCCTAACAATCAATAGCAAGAAAACAGAGGTTTTCTACCAGCCAACACTGCACCATCCATATATGGAACTGTTAGTTATAGCAAATGGAGAAATTTTAAATGCTGTCAGTAAGTTCACTTACCTTGACAGTATACTTTCCATTATTCATAGATAATGAGGTTGACATACACATTGCCAGATCTAGCTCAGTATCTGAGAGACTCCAAAGGAAAGTATGAGAGAGAAAAGGTTTTGGACTGCCTACAAAATTGACGGTCTACAGAGCCATTGTGCTGACCTTATTGTTGTATGCTTGTGAAACCTAGGCAGTATACCAGTGCCATACCAGAAAACTGAATCACTTCCATCTGAATTGTCTTAGGATGATTCTGAAGATCATCTGGCAAGATAAGATATGGGATCTGTTCTGGAACTGCATTCAAACTCTACTGAAGAGAGTGCAACTCTGATGGGCTGGCCATGTTATTCAAATGCCTAATGTGTATTTGCCTAAAAAGTTATTTAACAGAGAACTCACATAAGTCAAGTGCTCACATTGAATTCAGAAAAAGTGATACAAGGTCACTTTCTAGACTCTCTGAAGAACTTTGGAATCAATTATGGGACATTGGGGGCACTGGCATAGGACTGCCTAGCATGGCATGCCCACATCAAAGAAAGCACTGTGTTCTATGAGCCAAGCAGAATTGCAGTGCTCAAAAGAAATGTGAGATGTGCAAATTTTAAGTCATCTTCACTCCAAATGTTCATGTGTACCTTGACCCCAACATAGTGATATAATTTTTGTCCTCTTTGAGCATGAAGAACAACAACAAAACAATAAGTTAGGTTTAGAAATAAAGGGAAGCAGTTCTAATGACCAGCAAACATTGTGTAATGTTTTATTTTTCAACCAAAATTAATGGGTGCAAACAGGACACCCATCTAGAAGAGGATATCTATTTTGTTCTCTAGCTTATTTGGTCAGATGAAGTATTTCCTAGAAGAAAGGGGGAAAAGATCAAGGAAGAGAAAAAAGAAAGATACTCTAAGAAAAGTAAAGGAAATCTATATTACCTGTGTCAACTTAATGGTGGCATCTAGATTAGATAACAGTGCATTTAGGTGAATATAAAATTGATTAGATCACCATATGCAGAGTATTGTCTACTGGATTAACACTAATAGGAACAGAGCATTTTAGTGGTGTGCTCTTTAGCTCTGAGCATGCCTTAACTGTTCATCATTTAATCAATGACTTGGATGAAGGCACAGAAGACATGCTTATCAAATTTGTGGATGACACAAAGCAGGGAACTATTACACTGGATGATAGCTACAACAGCAGACAGAAGTGAACAAGAGAAAATTTAATAGGGATGAATGTCTCCCTTTGTCCTGCTCCAATGCCCAGTGGACAGGGTGGAGTTGACCTTCGCATTTCAAGAGTGATGCCAAAAAACTTTCTATTGAGTGATAAAGGGCTTAGATACAGATGTGGCTACAGGCAGTATCAGTTCTTGCTAAACAAAACACTGAGAAACTCATCACTATAGATTAGCTAATAGGTGATGAATCAATTCTTTGGCAAAGGAGATCCCACAAAATAGATAAAAATTGAAAATAGTTTTCAATAATGTGATCCCTTGTCCATTTCTGTAATAAATTGTCAGAGAAGCAAAAAGGGGGTCATGGGGTGCTAAGAATCACAAGGTTTTTAGGTCTACCTATAAATTTTCTCTTAACTATTGGTGCACTAAACTCTAAATGCGAGTTTGTACATTGAAGAGAGCTAAGGATCTAGAATCACAGGATCTGAGTTTGAATACTACCCATGTGACCTTGAACAATCTCTCAATTTCTTTGGGCTGTAGTTTTCTCATCTCTAAAATAATAAAGTAGAGTTAAAGGACCTCTAAGGCACAAGTCTAAATCGATGATTTTATGATCTTTGTCCAATGAACAAGCTGATACACTGCTATAGGAGTGAGTCACTTTCAGATTCATGCTATAAATGAAATCATAAGACACAAAGAAGTTTCAGCTAAATGAAATAATAGTTCATAGGCTGCCCTCAGAGAGTCAAGTGAGAGATCGTTTTCCTTGTGTGTCCAGGGGAAAAAAAAAACAAACCAAAATAAGGTTTGGCAAAAAGATCATCATGAAAACAATTTATAGCTTATGTGCTGACAAGTGTTTTAGAAGACAAAGAAGTAGGGGAATTCTACAAAGAATTTGATAAGATGCTCCAAATTAAATCAACACGAACTTGGTGATTTTAATAAAAAGGTGGCCATAGGGGAGGATGATGAAATACTGAGAGTGTTTAGGAATTGGTTTTCAAAGCAACTCAAAGGGGAGAGGATACTAAGCACTTGGCAAAAATCATAGACCTTATAATTACCAAAAAAAAGTTACTGAGTAAAATATTTAAAAAACTATTTACTTATATGTCTAGTTTCCTATCTCTATTAAATCTTTATAAGAAAATATATAGATATAATATATATCTGTATACATGAATTGATTTAATCTATATTTCTGTATAGATATAATCTGTATCTAGACACAATCTATATCTATATGAATATATAGATATAATCTATACTTATATATAGATATAATGTATATGTATATATAGATATAATCTATACCTGTATATAGATCTGATCTATATACAGATATAATTTATACCTATATAGAGATCTGATCTATATCTACATATAGATATAATCTGTACCTATATATAGATCTGATCTATTTCTATATATAGATATAATTTATACCTATATATAGATCTGATCTATATGTCTATATATAGATATAATCTATATTTATATGTAGATATGACCTATATCTGTATTTATAATCTATATTTATATAAAATCTTTATAAGAATATATATGAATATATACATATAAGAATATACACACATCTGTCTATAACTATGTCTCCCTCTTTATATATAAAACATATATATTCATGTATGGATACACACACACCTCTATAAAGATATGAGTAGAGAATAGTTAGACTTTCATAACTGAGCTTCACATTTACACAATCAGCTAAAAGGGGCAGGGGTGTAAAGGTCTATTGCAGTTATTTTTGGTTGATTCTCTTCCCCTCTCCCTTTCACCCTTTCTCTCTCTCTGAACATATGTAATACACACACACACACATATGCCCATGTAAAAATCACAGAAGATTCCTTGGAAGATGGAACTGTTGGACAGTTAGCTGAGCATAAAATTAAATAGGAAGAGGGGAGTGACCTGGGTTGTTATGGGATTGTTCAGGAAAGAAATATAAAAGACACTGGAAATGTAAGGCCACAGCAGGCTCACAGGAGACTGGCTCCTTTTGAGATGAATAATATTGTTTCTCTTTCACCAAGCTAGTCCTTTGATCCAACCTTAGAACAGCAATCGAGGATGAAACTCCAAAGTACCACAGTAAAACTAAGAGTGGAGAAAACTAATGTCACCTTATTTTCTACTGGCATTGACAAAAAGAACATAGCAGCAGAGTGAAGCAACTACCTATCCTGGTGAGTAAATCCTGTTCACTAGGATAAGGTTCTGTTTGGAATAATGAAAAAAAACCTGATGTTCAATCCTTTAATACTTACAATTGTTTGTCCTTCATTTTCAAAGAGGACCAATGACATCACAGGGTGATGTCTTGATTTGTGTGTGAATTAAAGTGAGGCAGAATTGTGCAAAATTGCCAGCCTCACTTTCTTCCAGAGTCAAAGACCAGTGCCAAGACAAAAGTCAAGACAACTGGCAATGGTCCAGTATGCAATAGATGATCCTGGTGTCTTCTATGTCTTATGGGGTATATAGGGTGTTTGGAGAGGACTAGACCTCTGGTGTGAGGGCTTACTGAGCCCTTTTAAGGCTGCCCATTCACCTTTGGGGTCCAGCTGTCACCTAACTCTCACCTGTTGACTCCAAGAAGCAATAGCATGTGCACCAGCCATACCTAAGTAAAACTGTCTCTGGAAACAGGCTAAAACAGGTTGATAGTAACGGATAGGTTATTGTCAAACCCAAAGGTGAGTTAGGGGCATGTCTACCCCAACCTTTTGAAGACTGGGCAGCAGAATGGGCTGATGAGAACAATTTGTTCCAATGGCTATGAAGACAGCTGAAACAGGCTCTGTGGAATGTTGAGAGCTTGATACATAATTAGCTGTATGACATGAGTATGGTCATTTAACCTCTATGGACCTTAAACTATTTCATAGGGTTTTTCTTCTAAGACCTAAGATTATAGGTTTAATATTAGAAGGGACCTTAGAAATTAATTAATCCAACCTCTTCATTTTATAGATGAGAGCCTGAGACACAGAGTTAAAGTAAGTAGCTCAGGATTACACAGAAATTAAGTAAAAGAGCCAGGCTTTTTAGAGGGCTTGCAATCTGTACTGGCAGAGGAAGATCCCCTATCAAGAGTTCCCATACTAATAAAATCATGGATTCTTCATATATTTGAATATTTCAGTCTAGACAAAAGCTAGAGCCAATGTTATATAACGGATATAGGACTGGTCTTGAAGTCAAAAAGCTCTGGGATCTGTCTTTGAGGCATACAGGTTACATGACCTTAAGTAACACACCCTTTTAATTCTCAGGGCAATTTAATGTAATAAGTTAAAGTCACGTTTGGGATGCAGCTAGGTGGTGCAGTAGATAAAGCACTGCACCTGGAGTCAGGAGGACCTCAGTTCATATCCAGCCTCAGATGCTTGACTAGCTGTATGACCCTGGGCAAGTCACTCAACCTCTGTCTGCTTGGATTTCCTCAGCTGTAAAATAGAGATAAGAATAGCACCTACAGCTAAGGATCAAATGAGGTAATAATTATAAAATACTTAGCACACTACCTGCCAGGTAGTAAGTACTACATGTAAATGATGAAGAAGATGAGGAGGATGAGGCTGAAGATGATAGTGTAATCTAGACTAGCAGTAGGGGTTTCCACACCAAGAATTCCACGCACTAGTGAAATCACAGGTCCTGACCAGAAAAAAAAAAATCCAACCACTGTGGAGGGGCCTCCAGTAGGAACTCAATAAATACTTACTAATAAAGGAATAGGAGGCTCTAAAACCCCCTCCCTTCTACATAGAGACTTCTAGGTCAAAATTAAAGCATTTGGACAAAATGTAAAAGAAGTTGGAATATTGGAATATTTCTGATACTCTTGCTCCTTGCCTCAAATAGCAGATGAATTTCTCAGAGAAAAGCACATTTAGGATACTGAGGCTAAAGAAATGTAACTATTAATATGTGTTCCTACATATTACATCACAGGAAAGAAAGTGTTCCCGCTGTGCAATGTTGGAGGGAAAGTGAGAATGAGCTTGTCTGCTAAGTATCACTTTCCCTTATGATTCCATTCCATAGCTCCCCTGGTCCCTAAGCCCCAAGTGGAGTAAAGAGTAGTTGAGACTGAATTATTTAAACTTGGCCTTCCTCTGTGTTAGTTTTTCCCATTTCCACTCCAAGTGCGAGCCTCCCCTTTCCTTCCTAGGAGAGGTTGAGTGGCCCTCCTCCGGTCTCCTGGGACACTTAATGAATTCTAGGAAAGGAAACACCAACAGCCAACATGGCAGTTTGTGTAAGGGAGCCAAGGAATGTCATGTTTGTAATTCTGTCTAATGACAATGAAAGATCCCAATAATGAAAGGGGTAAACAACAGAGCAGTCTGTGTGCTTGTATTTTCAGCCTGCATACAAGAGGCTCACAACCTTAATTTTCACAGCAACATAAATATTATGCCTATAATTAACCATGAATATTTGATGAAGTTTGAGAGCATTATCTACACTTGCTTAATATCGCAAAATGTCATTCTAAATTCTGAATGCCTTTTAAGTATGGAAAGATTTGGCGTATGCTGCCAAATTTTGAAACAAATGCTTGGTGGAAAATTACACCTTAGTGAGAACAATCACCAAGTAAATAGGTAATAATGGGTGTGTATATTGTACATGAGTTTGACACAGAGCATAAAAATATCCGAGCACACTGAAGACTGAATTTCTATAAAGAAAATTCTAATGGGGAGAGCAGTCATGCTCTATCAGAGAGATTGATGCATTTCTCAGAAGTATTTTCCACATATGTGAGCAATGTGGCCCCTCATTAAAATGCCCTGTGTTTGGAGGGCAGATTTGTAGGCAGGTGGTCGGTTTTTACTCAGTAATTGCCACGTTTGGGTCAGAGAAACTAATGAGGCAGGCCAAGCACTTTGGGAGCCTATTCTGGCTGTAGGGGAAGCATTAAAAAAAAAAAATTAGCAGAAAGGGTCTTTGCCAGGAAAAAAAAGAGATAACATTCATTTATTATTCTTCTATCACTCATATTGCTTATGATAAAATCTAACATATAAATTTCCTTTAAACAAAAACCTCCTTACCTCTTGACATCCTAAGTCTCCATCTTCCTCCATTTAGTTTTTTGTTCAATAGGACATATATTGGACAGAGGGCAGTGGGATACTTCAAAGATGAAATGTAAAATGTGACTGTCAAGCAT
>NW_027187419.1:69811487-69834916 GCF_028583685.1 Petaurus breviceps papuanus
GATGCATACAGGATACACTGGAGATAATCAACAGAGGGAAGGCACTGGCATTAAGAAGAATTTGGGGAGGCAGAGCCAACATGGCAGAGAGAAATCAGGAAGTTGCCTGAGCTCTCCTCAGTTTCCCTCAGAGACAACATTAAATCAAGCCTCTAAAAGAATTCTGGAGTGACAGAATTAAAAAAAAAAAAAAGTGAAACAATGTTCCAGCCCAAGATAACTTAGAAGGGCTTTATGAAAGGTCTGATTCACTTAGGTAAAAGGGGAGTGGAGCCTGGTGCAGGTGGTTTCCAGGTCAAACCACTGAGAAGTTCTAAGCCACAGCACAGATCAGCACCCAACGCTCTGGGGTCCTGACTCAGCAGGTCAGGGTACAGCAGGCCAGCTGTGAGACCTCCAATTCCAGCACAGAAGGCAAACTAACAGCTCCAGAGCCCAGGGCACAACAGCCATGACCAGGTCAGGCACTGGGCAAGCCATCATATGCCTCGGAGGCCCTGGAACAGAAAGCTAGTGACCAGGCCTCTGGCCCCCAGCACAAGAAGCTTGGGACAATGCCCTCTCGAGGCAGGTTAAATTTGATTAAACAAAGGTTTATTTATTTTATTGTTTTTGTTTTCCATAAAATCAGGAGCTATTTTGGCCAAATGTTTGCCAATAAATCTGACAATTGAAGTGAAATGGATGCATGTTTACAAAAATATAAAATGCCCAGATTAACAGAAGAGGAAGTAAAGTACTTAAAACCCCATATTAGAAAAAGAAATCAAATAAGGTATTAGTGAACTTCCTAAGAAAAAATTGCCAGGGCCAGATGGATTTAAAAGTGAATTCTACCAAACATTTAAAGAAAATTTAATTCTAATACTATATAAACTATTTGGGGAAAATATGAAAAGAGGGAGTCCTACCAAAATACTTTTATGACACAAATATGGTACTGATACCTGTAGCACCAACATGATACAGTGCCTACAGCAGCTATGAATATGCTGGTGTTAGTCTGAATTTCAAAATATAACAGACTCTCCACATTGAAGACAGAACCAAAACATTTATTCAAATACAAGAAAGGCAAATCCAACACAGCAACAAAGAAATCTATACACAATAATAATGCAAGGGGCACTGTTATCCCCAAACCTTCCCCCTACTAGGGCCTTCCCACAAACAAACACTCACAGCTCCCTACCTGCTTCTTCTTTCTCCCTCAGCTCTAACTGTTCTCACCAACTTCCTCTCAGCTCTCCTCTACCCGTCCTACTCCCTTCCTTCTTGCTCCACCCACTCCACAAGGTCCTCTTACCACAGACTCATGCAACTCAGACTTCCATGTGACTCAAGCAGGTCACATGGGCCTATTAATGGATGGGAAAGATGTCCCCATTAAACAAAAATATATTAAAAATACAATACCTAAATCAGGAAAAGCCAAAACTAAGAAAAAATTATAGACCAATTTCCCTAATGAATAGTGATGCAAAAGTTTTAAATAAAATACTAGCAAAGAGATTACAGCAATTTATTACAAGGATAATACACTATGACCATACAGGATTTATGCTAGGAATACAGGGTTGGTTCAATATTATGAAAACTGTTAGCATAATTGACCATTTCAATAACAAAACCAGTTACAACTAGTGTCAAATATTAAATTCCATTTGCCTTCTAAAACCCTTAAGATTCTAGACCCTTCCTGCCTTTCTTGTTTTTGTTATTTAGTTATTTCCAGGGGTATCTGAATCTTTTGGGGGGTTTTCTTGGCAAAGACACTGGAGGGGTTTACTATTTCCTTCTCTAGTTCATTTTACAGAAAGGCAGGAAGGGTCTTGTAATGGAATGTAAAGGAATTTATTGAACTCTGTCTTTGTTCTTGACTTATATCTTCATTTCCAGGCTCCCCCTACCAATACACCCAAACTTCCTTTTTCATTTAAACTTGAAAGGAGGTTTTGATCTTAAGCTTACAGTTTGTGTGATCTTGGGCAAATCATTTACCTTTCCTGAGGAAACCTCAGTTTCCTCATCTGTTAAATAAGGGAGTTAGGCTAGATGGCCTCTGAGATCCCTTAGAGTTTAAGGATCTTATCCCATCCCTCAAATTTCTCAACTTGTTTAAGGCTCATTACTTAATAGCTCTGTGGTGGGGAAAATGCTTGGGCATTACAGAAGAGAAAGTGAAAATGAAAAGAAGAGAGAAGAGAGGGTCTGCTTCCAAAGGTGCTAAACAGAAGTCTTCACATAGAGAATGGAGGGCCACTCTTCAAGTGTTCTTTAGAAAGGATTCTTATTCAGGTATAGATTGACTGGTGGATGACAACTGAGATACTTTGCCATTCTGAGATTTTGTGAATTCTTAAGGTAAAAGATGCCAAATGTGATGGCTACAGCCATCAGCCATAGCCATTCCCTTTAAGATTCATGAGTAGTAGGTTGCATGTCCAGAGGAGGAAACTGAAAGAGCCAGGTATAGAGAGGAATAGACCCAGAAGGCAAATAGGGCTTAGCTACCAAGTGAAATGGTTATATTAATTTTGCCTTGATATTATGTCCTCCCCCCCCCCATCCTTTTGTTCATCACAGAGGAAAGAGAAGCTTTTATCAATCTGAGTCTCAGATTCATTCTCTTTAGTTGAATTTATCTCAGAATGAAAGGGACAAGTCAATGTGACTCAACTCTCTTCCCCTTAACTCAGGAGGTTCATTTCATCACCAGCAAAGGAAGATTTTAGGATGGGCACTGGCATTGGTGATGTGGAATTGAAGGAGATCTTAAGTTATTTGTCTAGTCCAGCCTCTCCTGATGTCCTACACTTGTTTGGGGGTGTAGCGGCAAGCACCCAAGAGTCCCCAGGGTGGCTGCCAACATAGGTTCTTAGATCTGTTTTGCTAAAGGAAAGCAACTCAAAATGGGTTAACAATCTTTCTTTAATCAATCAAACATATATCATTTACCTAGTTCAGGGGAAAAGGTCAGCACCCTGAACTTCAGAATATACAGACAGAAGTTACAAGAAAACAGAAAAACATATCAAGCAGACAGGCCTCCAAACTGTCCAACCATTACATCCAAATCAAATCAGTTACCCAGAGAGGGAAGCATCAACATCTGGGTTTTCAAAGTCAGTCAGGGGGACCCCGCGGGTCTCGACGGCTGCCCAGAGTCTCATCTGGTCAAATCACACTACACTTTTCAAAGTGAGCCCCAATACAAAGCCTCACATCAGGGCTTATATAGCCTTCTCCTGGCTCAGAGAATGTAAAAACTTTCTTGACCCACTGCCCAATCACAAAGTATCTCCTGAAAAACAAGCCTCCCACCACAGGCTCCAGCTGCACTTAACCTAGGGGCAGGGAAGATCTTAAAAATTTACATTCCTAAAGCAGGGTGTTAGGGGGATTGGAAATGGGAGCACTCAAAATGTGCATTTTTTGGTTTTTCTCTCCAGTGCCTTCCTCATGTAATGGAGAGAATGTCATTGAAGATAAACTATTTTCCTTCTAACTCACCTAAATTAGGGGAAGATAATAAGCTTAGCATAATGCATTGGGAACTGGCCTTAGAGTCAGGAAGACAGACCTGGGTTCAAGTTTTGGTTTTGACACATGCTGGCTGTGTGACCACAGGAGAATCCTTTATTTTATTTTATTTTATTACTTTTCTTTTTTGCCTCTTAATTTGTTTATTTTTAGTTTTCAACATTCGTTTCCACAAGATTTTTAGTTACACATTTTCTCCCCATCTCTCTCCTACCCCCCACCCCAAGATGACAAGCATACTGAACACTCCTTACCCCAATCTGTCCTCTCATACTTCCCCCCCCCCCATCCCTCCCTTACTTTCTTCTAGGGCAAGATGAATTTCTATACCCTATTGCCTATATATCTTATTTCCTAGTTGCAGGTAAAAACATTTTTTTAAGTTTTATTTTTAACTTTTTGAGTTCCAGATTCTCTTCCTTCTTCCCTCCTCACCCACCCCCACTGGGAAGACAAGCGATTCAATAGAGGTTATACATGTGTAGTTATGCAAAACATTTCCATAGTAGTCATGTTGGGAAAGAGTAACTATGTTTCCCTCTATCCTATCCTGCCCCCTATTTAGAATCCTTTAATTTCTCTGTGCTCTGGGAAGCTCTCATAAGAGTTACAAAGAAGGTGTAGGTCTACTATTTCCTCATCAAGAATCTCCTATACTAAGGAAAGGGATAAAATAAAAAACAAACAAAAAACTCCCATTTATGAAGTTCCTTAGGCTTACAAAGATCTTTTACATGTATGATTTCATTTTATCCTCCTAACTCTACTTTGAGGCGAAGAATGCAAGGATTATCATCTTTATTGATTGGGGCCAGGCCCTATTTTCAAGGCTGCATGATTGGAGTCCTGCTCTCATACTGCCAGCCTATATGATGACACTCCTTCCTGACATCATGGGCCCTCTGTGACTCTCCATAAGAGGGGTTGATGGACCTCAGTTTTATGGAGACTTCTGAATGGAAGTTTGATTCAGGCTTAAAGAGGCTTTTGGAAGGCAATCAGTGTCAGATATCAGGGCAGACAAGTAGCCAGAACATTGACCCAGGTTCTGGCCCCAACTCTGCTGAGTCCTTCCTCTGTCTCATACCCTATTTGCTCTCATTATTCAATTTTACATATTTCAGATTAGGGCCTAAGGAACTTGATATGCAAATGAATGCAAACATTATAGAAATGAGCTGAGTCTGAGCCTCTTTTCTTTTTCTTTTTGTTTAAATAGGATTAATGCACCCATGAAGGTTTGAAGGGGATGAGGATAGGGAGAAGGGAATCAAAGAAATATTATTTTACAGGAAAAGAAACTGAGGGAAGGGAAACAAAGAGATTTAATGACCATGGCAAAACTGGGCATAAAAATCAGGGCTTTTGTTAAGATAATCCTCATTCACCAGAATACATAGCTGCTCTAATAGAGCAAAGAATGCAGTGACTCTCAAATAGAGATGATTAAGTTTTAGCTTGGCTAAGAACAGCTGGTTTTGGAAATCATGCAATGATTTTGTGACTCCCATGAAGCTGGGCTCTAGATTGAATTCTGAGATGTTACTCAAAGTGAGGAAAACTCAGCAGACTCTCAAGGGCACTATGAGGAAGAAAGAAAAGAAAGAAAGAAAGGAAGAGAGAGAGAGAGAGAGAGAGAGAGAGAGAGAGAGAGAGAGAGAGAGAGAGAGAGAGAGAGAGAGAGAGAAATGAAGGAAGGAAGGAAGAAGGAAAGAAAAGGAAATAAATAGCAAGCCACTCCAGTATCTTTGCCAAGAAAACCCCACATGGGGTCACAGAGAGTCAAACACAACTGAAAAATGACTGAACAACAACAACAATGAATTCAAAATGCATAATGAAATATAAATTTGCTTGCCTTAACTCTGCATATTTGTTTTTATTTACTGATGTATCTAGCTATTTATTTTGTTCAATTAGAGGGGGAATAGGAGGAAGAAAAAAATAAATATTTCCTAATGGAAAAAAAATGAAAAGAAAGAGCTTTGCCTGTTTGCAAATATCCTTACAGTCTCTTAGTAGGGGAAAGCAGAACAAGGGTGCTCAAGAGAAACTCTGGCCCACGGGTGACAATGGGGGTTAGATAGGTTAGTTTACATGAAGTACACCAACAAGTTCCTCAATTTCTTCACACATTAAGGTGAGGGGGAGGCAAGATAATAATTGCACCATTGCTTTACGGATAAAAAATTAACCTTGGAAAGATGGGGGTGCAAGTCCTGTCATTGACCCATGATAGCGGTATAACCTTGAACAAGTCAATTAACCTCTCTCTGGGTGCCTCAGGCAATTGTCTAAAACCAATTGTTAACCAGGAGTTGTGGGGTACTGGAGGAAGGAGTTTCCTTAAGTGATGAAATCCTAGTCCTAGACCAATAATAACAAAATTGTAATAATGATTAATAATAGTTAGCCTTTATATAGCACACACTCTCTGTCAAGCACTATATTAAACACTTTACAAATATCACATTTGATCTTCACAACAACCCTGGGAAGTAGACACTAATATTATCCCCACTTTACAGATGAGTAAACTATGTCAGACAGAAGTTGAGACTTGCCCAGAATCACACAGTTATGTGTCAGAAGTTGAATTTGAACTCCCATTCTCCTGACTCCAAGCCCAGCACTCTGCCCACTTTGTCACCTAGCTCCCTCTAATAATAGTAGCTAATATTTCTATGACACTTTAGGTGACAGAGCGCTTTCATATTTGTTATATTATGGATCCTTACAGTTTTGAGTGGTACTTACTCTCATTTTATAGGTGGAGATAAGAGTTGAGGAATCTTTGTTAAGAAAAATCATTTTTGCTTTAGAAAGACAATTGAGAAGGTAGCAAAGAACAAATTCTGTCTTAGGCTGAAGGGAGAAAAACCCTCTATTATCATTCTAAACTTTCACCATAATAACATGGAGAATTTGCAAACTATTCTTCCTACTTCAGCCACCTCTGAAAAGTTAGAATTCATGACTCCAGAGCTGCTGGAGACATCAGAGGCCATTAGGTGAAACCTTGTTTCATAGATGATGAAAGAGGTTCAGGGATATTAAGTCTCTTACCTAAAGTCATACAAGTAGGAGGTAGTTAGGTGGCATAGTGGACAAAGTGTTGAACCTGGAATCAGGAAGCCCAGAGTTCAAATCTTAGCCTCAGACACTAACTGCTTGATCCTGGCCAAGTTATTCAACCTAGGTCTGTCTCAGTGTTCTCATCTGTAAAATGGAGACAATCATAGCACCTACAATACTAAAATTGTTGTGAGGATAAAATGAGATAATATTTATAAACTACTTGGCAAACCCTAAGGGCTATAGAAATGCTAGCTATTATTTGTTTGCTTATTAATCATCCAAGAAAGAATTTGATCCAAGTTCTCTTCTTTTTCCTCTCCCCCTTCCATCATGTTATGCTTTGGAGACACACACATATGCACATGTATGTGTATGCATGTATATATGCATATATCTCTCTATATATACAGATATGCCTACTTGGTCATATATATGCATATGTGCACATACCTACATATATGTATGTGTGTATATTTGACCTATTTCTCAGGTGGCAGTTCTAATGCAGTCTTTCCTCCTCCAGACCCTCAGACCAAACATACAATATTCCAGTGAAAGTCTTACATTGTTTACAGCTTTATTTTCTCATTGATCCTGAACAATTCTTAAATTTTTTGGTCTTGGGATCCCTTTATACTCTTAAAAATTATCATGGGCAGCAAGGTGGTGCAGGGGAGAGAGTGCTAGACCTAGACTCAGGAAGACTCATCTTCCAGAGTTCAAAACTACCCTCAGACATTTACTAGCTGTGTGACCCTGGGCAAGTCACTTAGCCCTGTTTGTCTCAGTTTTTTCATCTGTAAAATGAGCTAGAGAAGGAAATGGCAAACCATTCCAGTATCTTTGCCAAGAAAACTCCAAATGGGATCACTAAAAATCAGACACAACTGAAAAATCACTAAAATTCAGACACAAGAAGACAAAACTGAAAAAAAAAAATCAGACACAACTGAACGTCCAAAGAACTTTTGTTTATGCGGGTTATATCTATCAGTATTTACCATGTTAGAAATTAAAAATAATGCTAGGACCTTGAAGACTGCCTGACAGTGTCTCAGGGACCCTTGGGGGTCCCCAGACCATACTTAAAGAGCTAGAAAAATAACTAGAAAATAGCTAGAAAAATGGTCTAGAAAAATAGCTCTGAATATTTAAAAAATATTCACTTATCTTCCTCCATTTAAGATGTGTGCTTTGCAATGGTAATATTTTGTTGGTACTTAGCATAACACAAAGATTGTTGCACTTCACATTTTCCCTTCATTTATGTTCACTATCTTCAGCTCAGTATTTAAGTGCTAGGCCAGAGGTCCTACCTAAAGATACAGGTGGTGTCAGATTCAGTAGAGTTCTCTGGGGCTTAAAATTCATTCCCACCACAGTGTGCTGCCCTATCTCTCTCGGAATCCTGTTGGACACGCACCATCTTCTGATGAGGGCAGCAACAAACGTTGACAAACATCAGGCGGGTGAGAGAAGGAGACAGTCATTTTGATGACTCGTTAGGGAGAGAAAGGCTAGTGTCAATTCAACTCTGCCTTTAAATAATCTCTTTTCTGCCCACTTTAAATTATTTTTCTCTCTCAATACTCCCTGAATCTAGCATGTAAGCAGATTGAATTAGCCTGTTTTATCTGCACTAGAAATGATAAAACCCACGGTTTAAGATAAAATTCTCAATGCTGTTTTTATTGCCTGTCAATCAGTCTTTCTATGCTTTTATATCCTGGAAAATCCAAATTTCTTCTGGAGCAACTTAAATTATAGGCCTACTTGGTCAGAAAATCACAGGTTTAGAGCTAGAAGGACCCTTACAGGTATTAGTTCAGTCCTTTATTGTATAGATGGGTGTACTTGGACCCAGTGAGGTCAGGTGATTTACTTACACAAGGTCACACAATAATAGAATTGGGATTTGAACCCAGATCTGACCCCATATGCTCATTCTCCTACCTCATTCTATTTTGTGAGGTTTATTGTTGCTATTTAGTTCTATCAAAGCAAGAAATCTTAACTTTGTGTCTGTGACTCAAACTTGTTTCTTTAATATTCTAATCATGGAATTTCAATATAATTAGTTTCCTTTGTAACCCTATTCATTTTATTTTATGCAGTTAAAAACATGATGCTGAGAAGGGGCCCATGGGCTTCACCAGCCAGCCAGCGGGTCCCATGGCAAAAACAAGGTTAAGAACCCCTATACTAAAGGCCTACCCTGATTCTTCATCACAGTGTGAAGGTAACTTTATCTTTTTAAAATTGAGTGAGAAGTGGACAAACTGACTTAGTGACTGACTGACCATACAACAGCAAGTGGTCAGATGTGAGGTTTTTCAGGAATCTAGTAAAATGTAATCTTCTTAAGGCAAGGATTTGCCCTTTTGTCTTTTAGTGCCTAGTTTCCAATACTGTACCTGGCATAGAGTAGTTGCTTAATGAACACTTGTCACATTAAACAGTCTCTCCAACTTAAACCTTGTTCATGACACCCCACCGCCTCTCAGGAATGATGTCTCTAGCAGAAATTTACATAGGGGGATGTCCCTGAATGAACTGTTAAGGTAACAAGGTGATACACTGGATAGAGCCCAAGACCTACAGTTGGGAAAATTTAATTTAAAATCTGACCTCAGGTACTTATTAGCTGGAGTCACCCTCCATTTTCCTCAACTATAAAATGGGAATAATAACAGCAGTGATCTTGAAGGGTTCTTATGAGAATCAAATAAGATAATGTTTGTAAAGTACTTAGTATAGTGCCTGGCAAGAAATAGACATGATAGAATTGCTTATTCCCTTCCTCCCTTTCCCTTCCAGGGACTAGGTTATATAGTATGAATATAGATATATTATCCATATTTGGTCATATTTGCCAAGTATTAATAAATATGCTTGCATGTCCACTGTAGTTTTAGGGTCTTTTTAGTTGTGAAATATTTTTATGTGCTCATTATACCAAATTAGATTTTTAAAATTACTTTTATAAGCACTTGTTCTCTTCTTTCCACCCCCATCCCATTGAAAAAAAAAAGAAGTACTCATAGCAAATATTCATGGTCTAGCAAGACAAATTCCTACATTGGCCACATCAAAAAAATGTATGCCTCATTCTGCATTTGAAGTCCTTCACTTTTCTGGCAGGAGTTGGGTAGTATCTTTATCTTTAGTTATCTGTACTCCTGGTGTTTCATTGCATTGATCAAAGTTGCTTTCCTTGGTCATGTTGCTATCATTGTACACATTTTTCTTCTGGTTTTGCTCTCTTCACTGTGCATCAGTTGATAAAAGTCTTCCTAGATTCCTCTAAAACTGTCCATCATGTCATTTCTTATGTTACGGCGCAAGCACAATAATGTTCCATGATATTTGTGTGCCATAGTTTGGTTAGCCATTTCCTACTAGGCTTAGTCTCCAATTTGGGAATACTATGAAAAGAATAGCTAGAAACACTTTTGTATATGTGTGATAGTAACGGCAATTAAAGATTCCCCTGTATTGGCTTGATTTTCAAACTGATTGTGTTAAAACCCAGAGCTTGTTAATCCCACCTGTGGGATGGACTTGTTGATGTGAAAAGAGAGTCCTGAACTGGGAGGAGCTGGTGACATAGATTTGGAGAGACAAGAGGGAGGCAGAAGATCTTTTTGGAAGCAGCACCCACGTGGAGGCAGAGAGAGAGACTTAGAGGATTGTTGACTGCCGCTTTGAATCACCCTGGACTTTTGAGACCTGACCCCTGAGCTGCCAAGGACTGAGGAGACATGGCTGTTTTGCTGGTACTTTGTCTGTCTGTTTTGATGTTGTTTTGCCAGATTTGTCCACTGGTGAAAGACTGTCCTGTTGAAGAAGTCCTGGAACCTGGCTTTTGGTTAAGAAGCCCTGAGACTGTCCTGCAGACAGAGAGTGAATACTGTCCACTGGTGAAGGGCAGTGCTGTTGTTGCAGGGGTCGGGGAACCCTTCTGTTGGTTCAGAAGCCCTGAAGAAGGATTTTCTTGTTGTATGTTTAAAGAAATCCTGGGAGAGGGTTTTGCTAATGTTTTCAGGGGTTCTAGGACTGTTCTACAGACAGAGGATGAATTAATGAAGGGACTGGCAATGTATCTTGTGGCCTTGCTAAGCCTTGTCTCCCCAGGAACTAAGATTGCTGAGAACTTGCCTTATGTCAAGATGAAGAAAAGACCTCCATTTGGGTATTAAGTGCTGTGCTTAAACTTGATGTAACTCTGGGGTAGATTCAATTGTGATCCAGGGGTGGGGAACTTTTGACCTTTTTGTGCTCTGTGATTGACAAATGAAGGTATAGCCTAGGGGTGGAGAAGTATTTAGAACAGGGACTTCGTAATTGATTGAATGATTGGAAGGTCCTGGGGTGGGGTTGTACTTGGAGATTATTTAATCACGCTTAGTAAATGCTGTATTTTGAATGATGTCATGTTTTGATCTTCTCTGTTCTTGGTTGGTCACTGAATAAAATGGAGAGCACCTATGCTGGTATTTTGAACCTTGGGAAGTTGCCTTTCCTTGGCTTTACATTACAATATGTAAGTCTTTTTACTTTGATCTCTTTGGTGCATCAGCCTGTTACTGGTATAGCTGGGTCAAAGGGTATACACTGACTTTTAACTTCGAGGGCATAATTTCAATTTGTTTTCCAGAATGACTGGATTAATTCACAACTCCACTAACAGTGCATATGTGTCTTTTCTTCTTCAGGTGCTCTAATATGAATCATTAACATTTGTCATCTTTGCCAAGAAGATGGGCTTTAGGTGGGATTTCAGAGTTGCTTTAATTTGCATTTGTCTAATTATTAGTATTGATTTAGAGCATTTTTATATGATTGTTGATAGTTTGCCATGTAATTTTAAATTGTTTTCTGAAATCTGTTAACCTTGCATGATCCAAAGGAAAACATTCAACCATGTTTCTACTTTTGTATGGCATAAAGTTTCATAAACAGAGAAGTTCAGAGGTATGAGTTGGAAAGAATGCAAAGTCAGCTCTTCATTCTATTTGCATCACTATTTGTGCTTGTGGACAGAAGCCAGTGGGGCAAGAGTGAAAAAAACACCAGATTTGGAGCCAAAAGGCCTGGGGCCAAATCATGACTTAGTCAGTTTATCTGTGGGACCTTGTGACCCTTCTTATAGCTTCAGTTTCACAATTTACAAAATGAAGGGATTGTTCTAATTAATTTCTAAGGTTTATTCCAATTATAAATCACTCTCAGTCTTGTAATAATATTCCATTAAGATTCCCTCATACTCAAACAGCAACCAACCTTAAAATTTAAATATTCTTCTTTATTGTGCTTTTTCAGCTATCAAATAGAATAAGCTTTCTAAAGTGAAGCATAGACACTGAAGATGATTTGAGAATATCCTCTCATGCCCTTTCAGGCATATGTATGGAGGAGATTTAAATGGAAGATTCTTTTCTAGTTCTCAGAACAAATGTCTTTCCTTTTCAATATCCTTGGCCATTACTAATTCCTTGGCTTTTCTCTGAGATGGTATTTCAGGTGAAATATTTCTAGGAGAGCCCTAGAAGAGAAAAATGATGAATCATCTCAATTTCAATGTGGAAATTATATTTTCTGGTTGCACTCACACTGCAAAGGAAACCTCACACCCACTGCATACTATATTTTGTCATTTGTTTAAAGGAAATAAAAAAATGCTGTTTTTGTTCCTCAAAGTCATAGCTTCTTAACCATTATTTCCTTCCCTGGTAGAATTCCAGTATAGTCTGAAATGAAGGTCACATCGAGTACAAAAAATACTTCATTTTAGGGATCAAAAATCTGATGCACATCAGCTCTCCTATCTGTAGGGAGCTAGTTCAAAAATAAAAGGGCATAAGTGAACTCACACATACCTTTTGGTGACAGTAATAGAAGAAACCCAAGAGGATTTCACCAAATATCTCATAGGTCTTCTATCAACATCTTCAGAACTCTTTAACAAAACTAAATAATTAAATCAGAGACTGATATTATTCAGTTATTTATCAATATTCATTCATTTGGAGCTTCATAGATCCTAGATGGAAAATTTGACCTTATTTCCACCCTCTGGGTAGATAATTATAACAATAATAAGTGACATTCATATGATGCTTTAAGATTTGCAAAACACATTAGGACCATAGATCTAAGGCTCAAAAGGCCCTCAAAGGCTACCTAGTCCAAACTCCTCTGTAAAAAAAAATAGGTAAAATGAAGTTAAGAGACTTACTCAAGGTTATGAGTATTATCCAAGGTTACATGGAATAAATTTTAGAAGCAGGATTTGAACCCAGATCTTCTGACTCTTTACAATATTCTTTACATTGTATTTCTTTTAAAAATTTCTCATTTTATAGTCATAACCACCCTGAAGTAGGTGGAGTGTCACCACAGCAATGAAGACTTGTGGTAAAATTTGAACTCAGCTCTTCCTGACTCCAGTTCAACAAAAGCTAGTACTACATGTTGCCTCTCCAAAGATGAAATTTATACATTTATTCATCCTCAGTCATTTGGCACATCATAATAATTAAGCACTGAGCAATCATTCATTTGACAAACACATAGTAAGTGCACTGTG
Source organism: Petaurus breviceps papuanus (assembly GCF_028583685.1). NCBI lineage: Eukaryota > Metazoa > Chordata > Mammalia > Diprotodontia > Petauridae > Petaurus > Petaurus breviceps. The sequence goes on from NW_027187419.1 coordinate 69,824,698, forward strand.
TTAGGAATGTGAGGAATTACAAAGTAAAATAAACATTCTTCCTGCCTTCAACCAGTTTGAAGTCTAGTAAGAGAGGGAAGACTTGGATACAGATTAATATAATGCAAGCAAGTATAATATAATGCAAACAAGCACAGAAGAATAAACAGTGTAATAAAATCAGATGGGAGAATAAAGGAGTCCTACTGAGGAGATCTGGGGAAGTCCCATGGTATAATTCCTCCATTAACTTATTTGAACTGTATCTTGAAAAATAAGAAGGATGTCAATAGAAGGTGATCAATAATCACTAATAATAGCTAGTATTTATAGGGTATTTGATAATTTGCAAAGTTTTTTCTATTATCTCATATGTCCCTCCCAACTACCCTGTGAGATAGACACTATTATCCCCACTTTACAGGTGAGGAAACTGAGAATAACAGAGATTAAGTAATTTGCCCAGGATTTCATAGCTAGTAAGTATCTGAGTCAAATTAAACTCACATCTTCTTTACTCCAGATCTATTGCTCTATGTTCTATGCTACATAGTTGCCTTGCAAAGTCAATGATAATTAAGAACTTTAAGTAGATAATCTATAGAATATCTTTCTTTCTGTGACCTAGTCCAAAGATGACTAGCATTTTATTTTTCCCTAGCAGATTCATTATTTCAGTTCATTAAATCCTGGAAATTTAGTGTGCTAGAATGGAAAGAACTCTATATTCACAACTAAGGGATCTTGGTTCTGGTCCCAGAAGCTACTGAATAGTTGTGGGAATGTGGGCGTGTTACTTCCCCTTTTGGGGCTTGTTTCCTCATTTCCAAAATGGGTCTAAAGAAGGTGACTTGTGCCTGGGGACATCAGAGACATCAGGTGGGGGGAAGGCACGTAAAACACAGATAAATGTGTTCCCCATTTTAATTCTTGGGCTCTCCTCCTTTTGCCTTATTAATTGTGCTTATTCATTATTTATCCTTTTTTGTTCATATGTTTGTTTGGCACAATATGGTGTGTCTTAGATTGGAAGTTTCTTGAGAGCAGGCTTTAGCTTTCACTCTGAATTCTCAAATGCTTGCAGGAGAATAGATCTAAAACCAGAACGGTCTTCTGAGGTCATCTTTTTTTTTTTTTTAACATTGAAAAAATGAACTTTCTTTTCATTTTCCTTGTACAATTTAAACAATTAGTAATTTTATAATAACTGTGTTTTTCTTTGCTCTTGAGGATTAAAAAAGAAATGATTGCAGTTAAACGAACAATTTCTAGTCTTCTGCTCTGTCCACACCATTTTCATCCTCCCATTCAGTCTCTGTTACTAAGCGAAATCACAAATACTCCTCATTGTTCTATCATGCACTTTATTTCCTCTGAACTCCCCTCCTGGATTTATAATTTAAGATTTTAGTTCCCTGCTCAGGATTCTATAGATCTTTTTTCTATATGATTTCATTTGTGTTTTTCATAAATTCTTGTGTGTTGCTCTCAAGGCTGAAGCATCTTCCCACTGTTATGTATAACCCTTCTTTTCTTCCTGACTTTGACTGGGGGATGGGAGTGGTCAGTATTCTTACTTGTGGAGCTGTTTCAAAGACCAGATTATTTAGAAAATAATTCTAAATAAACAACCATTTATTTACTTCTGTGAATTTGGTTCTGTATTGGTCCATAGAATGGTTCACATATTCTATTACAAGTGTGTTTTCCCTGAGAGATTATTTTTTCATTTTTCAAATGTTTAATTAACTTCTGATTTACATCATTTATTTTCTCCAGATTTTGAGTTACAAATTTTCTCCCTGTTTTTCCCCTACCCACCATCCCAAAAAATCAATCCCACAGGATATCCCCACCTCCAATCTGCTGTCTCCCATATCTTCTCCCATACCCCCTTAGACTTTTCCAGTAGGGCATGGTGGATCTCTATGCCCTAGTGCCTGTATATCTTATTTTCCAATTACATTTAAAATAGTATTAATAATAGTATATATATATATATATGTGTACATATATATATATATATATAATTTCAAATATTTGATTTTAAAACTTTGAATTTCAGATTCATTCCCTTCCTCCCTTGTCACCCACATCACCCACACTTAGTGGGAAGACAGTATAGGTTGTACATGTGTAGCTTATGCAAAACATTAACATAGTAGATATGTTGTAAAAGACTGACTATATTTTCCTCCCTCCTATCCCACCTCCCACTTGTTCTATTCTATACTTTGATCCCATCCCTTTTCAAAAGTGAGCGCTTCCAACTCCCCCCCCCCCAGCCTGCCCTCCCTTCCATGATCCCCCCTCTCATCCCCTTCCCCCCTACTCCCCTGTAGGGTGAGATACCCTATTTAGTGTGTATGTCATTCCCTCCCCGAGACAAATTCAATGAGAATAAGGTTGACCCATTCCCTTTTGCCTTCCTATTCTTCCCCTCCACTGTAACCATTTTCCCTTGCCTCTTCTATATGAGATAGTTTACCCCACTCTGTCTCTCTCCATCTCCTCTCATTATATTCCTCTCTCATCTCTTAATTTCACCTTTTAAGTATCATCCCTTCCTATTAAATTGGTCCTGTGCCCTCTATCTATGTATACCTGTGATCATATATACACGCATTCACATATATATTCATATGCCCATATAACCTCTGCTGCCAGATCCTGTGTTATCCTGATAGTGTTTCCACAATATTCAAATTGTTTCTTCCTGGCTGCTTGTAATATTCTTTCTTTGTTCTGGGAATCCTGTAACTTGGCTATAATATTCCTAGGAGTTTTCTTTCTGGGATCTTTTTCAGGAGGTAATCGGTGCATTCTTTCAACCTCTATTTTGCCCTCTGGTTCTAAAACATCAGGGCAATTTTCCTTGAGAATTTCTTGGAGGATGATTTCTAGGTTCTTTCTTTGATCATGGCTTTCAGGTAGTCCAATAATTTTTAAATTATCTCTCCTGGATCTATTTTCCAGGTCAGTGGTTTTTCCCATGAGATATTTCACATTGCCTTCTATTCTTTCATTTGTTTGGATCTGTTTAACAGCATCTTGATTTCTCATAAAGCTTCTCACTAGCTTCCCATTGCTCCACTCTAAATCTGAGGGAATGATTCTCCTCATTCAGCTTTTGAATTTATTTTTCCATCTGGAAGATTCGACTTTTTAAGGCATTTCTCTCCTCATTGCCTTTTGGAGCCTGTTTTGCCAATTGAGTTGGTCTGTTTTTTAAGGTGTGATTTTCCTCTGTCAGGCTGTTGGCTCTCATTTTGTAATTTTCTTGCATCATTCTCATTTCTCTTCCCAATTTTTCCTCCACTTCTCTTATCTGCTTCTTAAGGTCTTCTATGGCCTGTAACCAGCTCGTATTTTCCTTAGAAGCTTTTGGTGCAGGTGTTCTGACTTCACTGTCTTCCTCCTGTTCCATGCTTTGCTCCTTTATGTCCCTAAAATAGGAGTCTAATGTTGGATCATTCTGTTTGCTTTGCTTCCTTTGCCTGATCATATCACCCCTCAGTCACTTGACCCATGGGCTTTTTGCCACAGTAGGACTCAGCCACCAGACAGGGGAGCTTCTGTCCCAAATGCTGGGGTTTTCTTAGCTGCCGGAGGTATTAGTTGGATGCCCTCTCTGAGGCCTCCACAAACTCTGCAAGCTGGCCCTCCACCCTAGACTGCAATCCATATCCAAGCAGGTTAAAGCAAGAGCAATTACCCCTCAGACTGTTTGCTTGGTCCCCCTATACTCTGCTGGCCAGGAGCTGAAGCTGCCACATGGCGCTGGCTGGCTGTACTGGCATCTCAGTGGCTTCTTGCCCTGGGGGCAAAAGCCAATGCTCTCCCACTTCCTGGTCCCAAAGTCCACACTGCACTGATTTCTCACTTTGTCCTTGGCATCTATATGTTGATAATTATGGATTGCCACAGCTGCTGGTGATCTGGAGTCCCTCCAGCTGGTGGTTGGTCATATCTGCCCTGCGGCTAAAACCTTAGTGTGGGGCTGGGCTCGGCTCCCAGAGTGCTGCACTGGCTGATTCCTGTCAGTCTGCTGGGCTGTCCTCAGTGGCAGGTTAGCTTCTCTTTGTCATTTTGTGGGTTCTGCAGTTCCAAAGTTTGTTCAGAGTCCCCTTTTACATGGATTGGGGAAGGTGGAAGCTGGAGCTGCATGGAGGTCCTGCGTCTACTCTGCCATCTTGACCCCTTTGAGGTCATCTTGTCCAACCTTCCCATTTTATAGATGAGGAAACAGAAGTAGAGAGAAAGTAATCAACTTACCCAAGTTCACAAAAATTATAAATGCCAGAACAGGTGTCTGAACTCAAGCCCTACTTAGAACTCTTTCAATTGTATCATATTGCCTCTATGAAATTCAGTTAGAATGTCTCTGAAAATATTTCCCACTTCTATTCTTGGAATTTCTCCCTTTTTCTTTATTAATCATTCTGGGAGGCCTAGTAGAGTGCTGGACCTAGAGTAGGGAGACCTGAGTTCAAATCTGACTTCAGACACTTATTAGCTGTTTAACTCTGGGCAAGTCACTTGACCCTATTTGCCTCAGTTTCCTCATCTGTAAAATAACCTGGAGAAAGAAATGGCAAAACACTCCAGTAACTTTGCCAAAAACATCCCAAATGGGGTCATGAGAATTTGGACTGAGCAGCAACAAATTCAGTTTTTATCCTTTTGGTCCTTACGTCTGTCTATCATAATATGGTCTGTCTTAGATTGGAAGTTTCTCAGGTGCAGTCATTTTGTCTTTAAAGGAATCAGTACAGTACTATGGGAAGATAACATCCAATATGTATTTTCTTTGACTGGCTTATCTTCCTCCCCTCACCCCCACCCCCTACCAAAAAATATAATCTAGTTCCCCTATATATCAATTTGCAGGAATGAGGAGCTCAAAACCAAGACCTTCTGGAAAAAAAAGCTTCCTTCCCCGAAGCTTGACCAATAATCTCTGATTTCCTCTATGGTTCTTTGATTATTTATATGTAATTTGAATGAACTGGACCAGACAACCAGATCACAGGGAATTCAGACTAATTGCATGCAACCTTTTCATTTCTCCATTTCAGTCTGCTGAGAATCTCCAGAAGCTACCCTAGGGTAACTTCTTTGATTATTTCTCTAATTAAGCAAAGCTGACTATAGGCTTAGAATGCTGACTTCCAACTGCATTTTGTTTGGGTAGGAATGACCTCCATCCAACCCCTTCTAACATTTCTACTTTGCTGCTCATGCTGCTGCATTGGTCCTGCTTCAGGCTGTCTTTCTGGACAGTTGCGTCATCAGAGAAGTCAGGCTCATTTATCATCTTTGCCAGCTGCTTGCAGGACTGCCTGAAGAAAAAGCTATCTGGAAACATACAGTGACTAAGCCTGGGTAGTGGGAAGGAATGGGAGGTGGGAGTGAGGAGGAGGAGGAGGAGAGGACAGTAGAAATGCTGGGACAGGCACATTTGGATGCACAGAAGACCAGGCTCTTGAATCATATTTCTGTTTTTTCATGGAAAGTTTTCAGGGACAAATCTGGGCCTGGAATCTCTTTAGGCCCTCCACTAATAAAGCCACATCATGCTACCTAGTCATGCTTCAGTGCTGTATTGTTCTAAGGTGAAGTTTTTGAGGGCTCTGGAGGATGGGTGGAGGAGGTTCTGCTCAATAAATTAGAAAGTTGCTCAACAGCAGGGCAACAAAATACATTATTGCCCTTCTATGAAAGCTCCCCCCCCCCCCGAATATCCCTCCCTTTTCATTTCCAGTGGTATTTGCAAGGAGGGAAGAGAAGGAGGAGGAATATTCTTTAAACAACTGTGTTAAAAATGTACCAGCACCACTTAAGAATGGTGACATTTCGAAATGCTGTGGATCCTGAAATGTTAGCATTTAACATGGATAATGCCTGCAAGATGATGGATATTTTCACTGATGCAGGAATATTTACCTCTCGGACCCACACCACCCCATCTCAATTTCAGAATATTATTTAATGAAACTGCATTCCCAAGTCCTGAGTATGGTTACCTTTTATTATTTCTTTTTAGTTTGATGTTAAAGTAAGCAGTTGAGAATAAAGATAAGGTGAGAATGGAACCAATAAGCTCTTCTATAGACCTAGAAGATGCGTTTTCCTCTGCTCACACTTGGAACTCTGAACTCTACACAGTTGTCTGGGAGCTGTAGTTTCCAATGAGAACTTCATGAAGAACAGCGTCCAACTATATCCTTCATATTTTGATCTGTATAGAAAAGCTTTGGCAAATTTCCATTAATTCCCTGTGAGTTTCTAAGGGAGGCAGACCATGGATGACTCACTACCCATTCAAAAGCACCCTTTTTCTCTACTGTAAGGTAAAGCTTCCCTACAAGAAAACTGAAATATGTGATTCTGATAGGCCATCCCTTTGGTCCTAGCTAATATTTCATGCAGTTAAAATGAACATTAAAGGGAAGGAATCCAAGACTAATGTAACCTATGCCCCCGGCATCAGGACCTTTAAACAGTAAGTAAAATTGTTGAATGAAAGAAGTATTAACAAAAAGGTAATGAGCTTCTTATATGGGTTACGAGGGAAGGGCAATGAGTCTATATGTTAGCCATCATTACACTAGGGTCACTGGTAATTTTTCCTAAGTATAGAGTTTGTGAAAATTGCTTCAATTTGTGAATCCCAGGTTTAGCCCTGCCCACACTCAATTGTATATATATATATGTACATATGTGTGTATAGATAGATATGGAAATAGATACATAGATATATCTATAAATAGATATGGATAGATATATACATGCATACATATATATGTATGTGTATATATATATGTGTGTGTGTGTGTGTATGTGTGTGTGTGTATATATACATACACAGACATGCCATTACTCAATGGAGGCAACGTAACCTGAACTAACAGAGACAAATTGGAATGGATTTCAGGGCCACATGTGAGGATTATGAAAGTAGCTTGACTCTTTCTCCAATCCCCACTCTTCCTCTGCCCCACCCCTACTTACACATTGAAAGTCCTGAGAGTTAAGTTGAGAATGGAGATATTATTTGCATTTTCTTCCAGGTATATTATTATCTACCCAGAGACTTTAAGGCATCAATTCCATGCATCAGTCACAGGTCATTAGAGAAGAGCACCTGGGCAACAAGGTAGCAATAAAATGCATAGAGCACTGGACCTGGAGTCAGGAAGACCTGAGTTCAAAATTAGTCTCAGACACTTACTAGCTATGTGACCCTGAATAAGTCACTTGACCTCTGTCTTCTTATTTCCTCATTTGTAAAGCAAGAGTAATAATAGCTCCTGCTTCTAATAGTAGCTGTCAGGATAAAATAAGATGTTTATAAAGTGCATTACAAACCTTGAAATAATTTATAAATGCTTAGCTGCTATTATTAACTCATATATCAAAGCAATCCCCTCCCCCAGCTAGCTAAGGAAGACATTAGCTGCTAAAATCCAGCTACCAGCACAATCCTGGAAATATTGAGGAAACAAGAGGAAGTTGAGGGGATTAGGACAGCAAGTAGTTAATTGTGGAAATTTAGTGAACCACACTGACTCCATCTTGTAACTCAATTTTAGAGCTAGCTCAGTTCCCTTTCTATTCAATTATGGGTCTAGTCCAAATTCTGTCATATGAGAAAAGTTTATTCAATTGTGTAAATTGGGAGAAAACCTTATTGCATTGTTTGAACCTAGCCCTGCGTGACTGGGAAACTGGACCACCTCTATCTGCTGCTTAGAGGCCCTTAACTAAGGGCCTAGGTTATGCTGACCAGAAATACAGTCAGATCCAAAGATTGATGCAAGGAGTTTTCTCACAATTTTACACCTCAATCAACCCATATGTCTCATCTGAAAACCCCATACTGATCAATCAGTTATTGTTTCCACGTTCCTTTGATTGTTTACAGACATTTGGAGGAAGTGGGACACCTCTTTTCCTGATTTCAGGGAATTTTACTGGTTTGTTCTCCCTCTCCCAACTTGGAAAGTCCCTAATCTTTCCTCCAATTAGAAATTAGATTACCTAATGTTGCATCTTGGTTTATATCCTATTAACTATCTTCTTTTAATGCATAAAATCTATCTTCCCCATACTTGGGGTCCAGGCATAAGCTGAGGAATTCTGGTCCCATTTTGTTAGGCAATTGCCACTCATTGTTTAATAAATAGATACATTTGGAAGATCAAATCTTTGTTTCCTGTTATTTCATCTTTCACTGGCCACAATACACAGTAGCAAAAGAAGCTATACCCTGAATACAGAAGGCAATCAGGCCTTGTGACATTTAGGCCATCTGTCAAACTATAAAATATGGATCATAATAACACCTACCTCCCAGGGTTGTTATGAGGACCAACTGGGATAATATTTGTAAGGGCACAATGCCTGATGAATAGTGGGTTCTTAGTAAATGCGTGTTCCTTCCCCTTCTGCCAGTCACTTAATTTACTTTGTTTACCTTCTATGCTTCCAGTTTAAGGTTTGAAGGTGAGTATAAAAAAGTTAATAATTGTTCATGGTCATAACTTTGATGCTAGGAATTTTAACCTGATGTCCACTGACCTGAAAGCTCCGTGGATAGATTTCAAAGGGACTGTAACTTGGAAGGAAAAAATAAATGACATTTTATTTTTTCCTACCTTCTAACTGAAATTTAGCATTTCCTTCAATTATGTAACAATATGATTATGAGAAGGGGTGCTTAGGCTTCCCCAGAATGCTGAAGGGATCCGTGACACAAACAAGGTTAGGGACCCTTACTTAGACTAGTGCGTGAATGATATAAAACCAATGGGCCCCATCTGTCTAAGCCAGCACGTAGTATATAGTGTTGGCTCATAATAAATGCCTGTTAAACTGAATTGAATTGAATTTGCACAGCCTAGCTTTATTCATTATCCAGGGCTCTTCCCTCCGATGGAAATCAAATCCTATCCATAATACAGTCTCTATTTTCAGATTTCATGTAATGTAGTCAGAGGAGATCTAGGCCTTTTGTGGGGAAGGAGGGAAGAGATGCTTATTAACTTGAATCTTAAACATTTTCTGAAATTTCATTACTTTAAAACTTACAAGGTCAAAAAATACCGCGTGTCACATTAAGTTAGCTCCAAGTAATTAGAACTCAAAGGTCACAATTTTACGTAGGGATTTAGATTTTCATGGTCCCAACATTTGTCTCCTCTGTTTCACGGGAATTTTTGACCAGCACGGGAAAAGATAGCCCTTTTTAAAGGTTAATTTTCCTCTCTAGGTTTGATGAAAGGCTTTTCTTAGATCATCTGTCCTATCCCCCACCCCCAATGGTACAACAGCTTAAGTTCCAACTTCTTGTGGCCCTGATGTGTCTTATTGGAACAGCCTTCACTTCCACCCCACTCTTAGCCCCAGCCTCCCCAAAGTCTTCATGGGAAACCTTGTCCTCTAATCCAGGGATTTGGTTTTCATCACTTTCTCCATAAATATTCATTGAGCTCTACAATGGGCAAGTGAATTGTATCTCTTTATCTTCATCACATTCTGGTTATTTGTTTTCCTGTCAAACTTGTTTTGTGATCCATAAGATTCAGAGAGAGGGGAATTGTCAGTTTATAAATTAGAAAAATGTAATATAGTGGGGAAGGGACTTAGAGTGAGGAAGACTTGGGTTTCAGTCCCAACTTGTACATTTACTAGCTGTGTAAGCATGGACAAGTCATTAACCTCTCTGAGCCAGAGTAGATAGAGAGCCAGACCTGAAGTCAGACTCTTCTTCCTGAGTTGTGTTCCTGGGCAAGTCACTTTACCCTGTTTGCCTCAGTTTCTTCATCTGTAAAATGAGATGGAATGGCAAACTATTCCAGTATCTTTGCCAAGGAAACCCTGAAATGGGGTCACAAAGATCAAGGCATGACTGAACAACAAAAACAACAATCTTCATATCATGCCCTAACGTTTGTGGAGCGCTTGACAAATGTGATCTCATTTTATCATATTATATTATTATGAGGAGGTACTATCAGTCCCATTTTGCAGATCATGAAAATGAGGCTGACAACACTTAAGTGACTTGCACAGGGGCACACAGCTAGTTAATATCTAAGGCTCCATTTGAATTCAGATCTCCCTGACTGACTCCAGGTCCAACTGGCTATCGGCTGCCTCTTGACTTCTAAGGTCCCTAATAATATTCAATCTCTCTCTCTCTCTCTCTCTCTCTCTCTCTCTCTCTCTCTCTCTC
>NW_027187419.1:69835016-69852340 GCF_028583685.1 Petaurus breviceps papuanus
CTCTCTCTCTCTCTCTCTCTCTCTCTCTCTCTCTCTCTCTCTCTCTACTTTACATACAGTCCTTTCAACTGTTCCCCACTATTGCTCTGTATAACAAACAAAAGGCAACAATTAAGCAAAATCATCAGATACAAAGACTACACCAAGTAAGCTTTTATTATTATTTATCATTATTATTATGATTATTTTTAATAGAAGATAGGCATTGGCAATTAAAAGACAGAAGTGTGATGGTCATTGCTGCCCAAGGAGTTAACATTCTCCTAGACAATGGAGCAGGTCCTAGATAAGTAAATATAGGACATTCACAAAATAAAAACACAACCATTTGTAGGGGTTAGGGGGAGACACTAAGAAGTAGAGGAATCAGAAGAGACATCTTGGAGAATGTGAAACAAGCTAAGTTTTGGCTGAATCTTGATATTCTAAGAGGTAAAAGTTGGGGGGGGTAAGCACAGTAGGCATGAGGGACAGTCTGTATGTAGGCACAGAAGAACAATATTCTCTCTCAGTAGTTCCCTACCTCTCTACCATAGGTGAAGTGGGAAGTGGTATATTTTACTGTCTTTTCTTTGGATTCTTTTTTTTTTTCAGTTAGAATTTAATTTCCTTTTTTGGGTAACTTTTAAATTTATATTATTGTTATAATTTTGCATATTAGCCTTCTGGTTCTTATGGGGATGGGATCTGAACCCCCCAAAGGAAAAGCCCCTGGACCTTCCCACACAGCCCAGATCCCTGGCATTCACCAGAAACATTGCCCATCCCAGTAATCCTTTCAACTGTCTTTTCATTGTGGCCTCCCTCACCTTCCCCATTCCATCCTGACAACTTCAATCTATGTGGCACTCCTAGATCCCATCCAGATCTTCCCACAGTCTTTCTGTACAAAAAGTACCAATTTTATCCTCATCAAATGCTCAGACTTAAAATCTGGACACTTGTATTGATGTCACAAATAGTGTAGACTAATTAGGAATCTCGCCCACTCCAAATGGTGTTTTAATAAACTTACTACTTGGACTGAAAGGAGGCTTGAGTGGTCAAATTCTTTCGAGACAGACCTGTACCCTTTTACCCATGTATTTCAGGGTTCCCAAGACCCCTAGACTGCAATAGTTCTGCTTATTTTAATTCAATTCACATGTGAGACAAAATACCATCCCATAATGTCATTGATCCTCTTAAAAAATGAGGGACAAACAGCAACAACAATTTTCATATGCATCATTTCATACAAATTTTAATTTCTTTCTCTAAATTCTTTCTATTCATCATTTCTAAATGCACCATCATAGTTTATTACATACCTATACCACAGTTTTTTTCAGCTATTCCCAAATTCTTGGGAATCTGTTTTCTAGTTTTGGGTATACGGAGCACCTACAGTATGTTTATGTCTTTGACTTCTTTGAGATATATGTCCAATAATGGGATTGCCAGACCAAAGGCTATGGATAGTCTGCTCACTATTCCTGCAAAAAATCAAATTGATGTCCAGGGCAGATGTAATACTTCCCACTTCCACCAATAGCATATTAATGAGCGTGTCTTTCCAAAGCCCTACCAATATTGATTATTGCATTGTATGAAGGAAAATCTCAGAGTTATTTTAATTTGCATTTCTTTTATTATTAGTAACTTGGAGTGTATTATCATGTAGTCATTTAGAATTTGCAATTTCCATTTCAAGAACTATCCATATCCTCTGGAATCTTTTAGTAAATGGTTCTTGGTTTAGCATATTCTAATTGCCTATATATTTTCATCTTAAACTTTTATCAATAATATCTGAAGCAAATATTTCCCCAATCTTTACTTCTACTTCTAATTCTAGCTTTGTTGACTATATTCATATAAAAGTAATTTAAAAAACTTTTATGTGGTCAAAATTGTATATTTTAGCTTTTATGATTTCCTCTATCCCTTTAAGAATTTTCCCCCAGGCACAGTTGTGAAAGGTACTTCCTCAGATTTTCTTTTAATATTTTTTATGGTGTGAACATTTGTGTATATACACAGAGATATATGGTTAACTGACACATTCAGGCCACATACCCATTTTGAGTATATTATGGTATATTATGTAGATTTTGACAGAAACTAATTTCAACTGAACAGTTTTCCAATTTTCCTCAAAATTCTTGTCACAAAGCAAATCTTTTACCAAGTAACTTATGGTCTTGGGTTTATGTAATGGTAATTGGAATTTGAAGATCCTCCCTGCCCCTTATATTTGCAATCAAACAGGTACTTAGCACTTAGTTCCAAGTTCATAATTGTATTAAGTATTAAGACCCACAACTTGTGAATCCCACAGTGTGATGGACTTGTTGATGTAACAGGAAGGGGCAGAACAGGGAGGAGCTAATACCATATATAAGGAAAAGCCCAAGCTGAGAGAGGCCAGAACTGCTAGTAGCAAGCTTCTAGAGGCTGGGCTGCTACTGCTGGAGAAAGAGAAGAGAACTGAGAATTGAACTGAGAAATGAGAAGAGAGGAGAACTGGGAGGAGACATGGCTGTGGTGTCGGTCCTTTGTCTGTCTGTTTTGATGTTACTTTGTCAGATTCATCTGCTGTTAGAGGACAGTGCTATTACAGAAGCCCCAGGAAATCGTTGCTGGTTCAGAAGCCCTGAAAGAGGATTTCCTTATTGTATGTTTACAGAAATATTGGAGGATGATCTTGATGACAATTTCAGAGGTCCTGGAACTCTATTGATGATTTGTGTTGAATTCTCAGACCTTGTTGGTGGGTCTGAGTTTATTTAACAGGCAGAAAGTGAATTGATGAGGATCCTGGCAATGTTTATGAATGTTATTGTGGCTTTGTTAAGCTTTTTCTTCTCAGGAATAGAAACTGTGAAGGACTTGAGGTGGACCAGACACTGTGGACTTCAGTGTAGAATGGGGACTGGATGAGGAACTGTACAAGAAGCTGGACAAAGATTTGAGAGCTGTCTGCCTTTAAACTCAGGTGACAGTGGGATAGATTTGGGCAGGAGCTGGGACCAAGGAAGAGGAACCATGGGAGCTGAGAGCCTGCCTCAAGTCAAGATGAAAAGACCTCTCCTTGGGTATTTAATGCAAACTGAGAAAATCATAATTTACTAGGTGTTGAGAACTTTGACCTTTATATTTAGATGATTGAGTTAAGAAATTACTAATTAAGGATGATTGGAAACTAATATCCAATTAAGAACAAAGATTAAAAAATCTTTTTGATTGAAGAGATTAAGACAATGTGACCTAGGGGTGGAAGACTTTGACCTTTGTACTTTCTGTCAATTAAAGAGGCTTGCCTTCTTAAGGGTTTCCGAATTAAGGACTTACTAAATGAATGTTATCTTTTGCTTAAAACTATGTGTCCATTTTGGTGAAAACTATGTGGCCATTTTAGTGATAAGTTGTTATGCCATAACATTCTGAATGCTGTACTTTGATTTCTTTGAATGTTTTGTTTTAATTTACTGTTAAATAGAGAGCTTACTATACTGTGTAATTAGAACCTTGAAAGCTGTTCATAGCAGCAGTCCTCTGGAAAGCTGCTCTTGCTTGACTTTACAATTTATCAAACACTGAGTTGCAGCTGTTTCTTGCTTCTATTTCTTGTTGAGCTAGGTGACACGGACACAGGGTGGGACCTGAAATCAAGTAGATCCGAGTTCAAATCCTATCTTAGTTACTTACTTAGTTACTTATATATATATACCTGAGTCTACGTGAATCATGTAACTTCTCTCAACCTCAATTTTCTTTTCTGTAAAATGGTGACAATAATAATAGCAACTATCTCTCAGAATTATTGTAAGGATAAAATGATATATTTATAATGGACTTAGCAAAAAGCTTGCCATATAGAAGACAACAAATGCTTATTTCTGTCCTTTCAGTCCACTGTATAAAATGTTCTTAAACTGGAATGTACTCTCACTTTACAATCTTCTTTAAATTCCTTATTTCCTTCAAAACTCTAGTCAAGTGATACCTTCTCCAAGAAGCCTTTCCTATATTTCCAAATATTAGTGCTCTTTCCCCAAAAATTTAACTTGCATTTATTTTGTAAGAATGTATATACATATACACACATATTTTTATTGTAATAATTTTTTTGCATCACATAGATTTCCCCCTTTTCATAGCTATGAATATATCCACTTCTTTATTTACATGTTTTCCTCCATAATAAACTGTAAGTTGCCAAAAACTTTCCTGACGTATGTCAGTTACTTGATTAATTATGGCTCTGTTGATGATAGTGTCATTTCATTTTTATATCCTCAGCAGTCAGCATGGTATCTTGTATATGGTATTCACTTAATAAATATAGGAGTATTTATTTAACAACTACTTTATATTGAACTATATTCAACTCAGTAATTACACTGTATGATTAGTTGGTATTATAAAAATTATTCTTCTTAAGAGAAGAGAAGAAGAATCTTAAAGAGTCAAAAACTTGCCCAAGCAGTGAGGAAAACCCAGGAAGCTGGTCATGTCTGGGGAAAAGAACAGAAATTAGTAGGCCAAAAAGAATTTAAGAACAAACTTTAAAAGGATTCCAAAGTAAATTAAAAGCATTTTAAAGTTAATCATAGATGGGAAGCCAACTAAAGAATCACTGAGAAAACAGGATGATCATAATAGCATAAAAGTTGAGTTTAAGGATTAAAGTTAACAAAGAGAAAAAACATTCTTTTTCTTTTTCTTGATTAACATTCTTAAAGAAGACAAGGCAGAAGCACTTGATCAAAATAGTGGCAAATGAATACAGTATCCTAGACTTGATTGACAATCTACATGTAAATAAATCATTACTGCCAGATGGCATTCATAAGAATTTGAGGAAAATCATGGGGAAATTAAGAAACTTTTGGCCAAAATGTGTAAGTCTTTCATCACAAATGCTTGAGAACTCTTGAATTGCTTTTGGAATCCTGACTGATAATAACTCAATCCAGATTAATTTACTTTTTCAAAATTATTATTAACAATAATAATATTTTCTCTAATTCATGACACTTTATAATTTGTAAAAGATCTTAATATATTATCATATTTATTCCTCTCTAACCAACCCAAGCTGTTGGAAAAGCAGGTATTATTATTAATAGCATTTAGTAGATGAGGAAACTGAGCTAGAAAATTGAAGGGTCTTAGACTAAAGCCAGATATTCTGAGTACATTAGTGATCTCTTTAGCACTCCATAGCTATAGAATAACAACAGAAAGTGTGAGGAGTAGAAAATATCAGAATCTAAGAGTCTCAGAGTTAGAAAGGAACTCAGAGTCCATTTGTCAGATGAAGAGATGGAGACCTAAGGAGGATAAATGATCTGGCCAAACCACACAGAAGCAATCTTTATGCAAATAAAGCATACTTGCCACTACTCAACCCCGTATCATGTAGGAAATATACAAATAGAAACAGACACTGGCCAGTCATATAACAGAAGCAAGAGATAACAATAGACAAAAACTTTAAGTATTACACAGACACTAAAAAATGAGTGAAAGTCTCTAGCATTTTGCTTAGATGAAAGACATTATATAAAGACCTATAAAAGAATCACCCAGAATGAGAAGGCACAGGTGGGTTGCAATTTGTTCCATAGAAGGGACTGCCCAAATCAATGAGGTAACATATCTGTTAAGGGTAGGCTTGACTCAGGAATATATATCACGAATTCAGGTTTGATGCTGGTATAAAGTAAGACACTTATTTATTCAACAGTTAACAGAAATTTACTTTGCTATGACATAGAATAGATATTCAACAAGGCTATACCAGCATTTAGTTTGGATAGATATCCTACCCCCTCCTTGACTCTATATGGAAATTCATCTGAGTGTCAGGACAAGGCATAGTAATTTGCAGTCTTAGAACATTCACCAAGGCACAATGTTCCTATTCCATGTGGGTGAGATTTTTATGATCTGAAGTAACCAGAAAACCACCTAAATTGGGTCAGAGACTACCAGAAGTCTGTTTTGTTTTGTTTTGAGGGGGAAAGGCAAGGCAATTGGGGTTAAGTGACTTGCTCAAGGTAACACAGCTAGTTAAGTGTCAAGTGTATGAGGCTGGATTTGAACTCTAGTCCTCCTAACCTATTCAATGGGCCACCTAGTTGCCCCTGACTACCAGAAATATGCATCAAAGGGAGCACAGTTTGAACCTCTTCCCTACTCTGAGACAATCAAATCCTGGGGACAGCTTTGTCACCTTTTAGATGAATACTAGCCTAACTCAGGTTGCATTAGGTGGAGGAATGTTAGATATTGGTCTTGTTACAATATCCATTCAAATGCTAAAGCACTCACATTCTCTATCTAGAATTAAATTATGGAACAAAAATGTTTTTTGGGGAACTACTCTCTAAGATAAATGACAGAATCTATCTTCTTTCAGTGAGCTCAAGTCACCTGGTCTGGTGGCACATATCATGTTGTTGAAATAATTTGTGGTTGTGACTGCTAAACCACAGTATACAACCATTAAGGAATCATGAAGACCAAGAGAAATGACACATAAATAAAATAGGAAAATGTTCCAATTTTCCAAAATGAGAAGGTGGATTTTAAAAACTGTATGCTGGTGATAGTGTTATCAATTACCAAGAAATTCTCAAACAGCTTTCTAAATGTTTGAATATTTTTGGAAAGGAAAACAGTGGTTACAAGGAACCACCATGACTTCATGGGGAAAAACAAGACTGACTTGATTTTCTTTTGTGATGGAGTTACTTGAATGCTAGATCAGGGGATGACATAGATATGATATACCTGAATCTAATCAAGGTATTGCATAATGGCTTATGGAGAAGCTGGAATGATATAGAATGTATAATATAATTTGGGAGATTAATACTTAGTTGAACAAAAGGATCCCCAAATTATCAATAATTAGATCAATGTCTTAACCAAAAAACATTTCCAGTAGAGTAATGCAGAGGTCTCTTCTCAATCTCATTGAAGAGAAGATTTTAAGCATTTGAAAGTTAGTCATGTGAAAGAGGGATTAGATTTCTTGTGTTTGAGTCCAGAATATCCTATAGCTTGGCCACTAGTAGCATTGGATTAAAATTATGAATGTGCAAATGATGGAAATATAGGAAAGATAGCTAACACAATGAAAGCAAGATCTAAGCAGCCTAGGAATTTAATGGGGTTAAATGTAAAATCCTCTGCTTAGGTTACAATAATCAATTGCACAAGCACAGGATTGAATAGTTATGGCTAGACAGCAAAAAGGCTTAAGGGTTTTAAGTGAACTAAAAGGTCAAGAAGAGTCAAAAGTGTGACATCCAAAAGGTGAAATCAGTTTGGGGCTGCATTCAAAGAGACAGAGATATCCAGATTGAGGGGAGTCCTGGTTCCATTGCATTCTGCCATACTCAGTCTACAACTAGGGTTTTTTTATTCAGTTCAAGTTGCCACATTTTAGGAAGGACATTGATGGACTGCTATTCATCCAGAGAAAGATACCCAGGATGGTGAGAGGGCCAAGAATCATGTCAGGAGAAGGAACTGGGGATGTTAAACTTGAATTGGGAAAAACTTAAGGGAGACATAATAGCTGTCTATATATTTGCTAGGCTGTCACACAGAAAAGGAATGAGATACTTTTATTTGGCCACAGAGGGCAAAACTAAGAGTGATGAGTGGAAGGTATAGAGCAGCAGATTTCAAATTGATAGAAGGGAAAACCACTCAAGAATTAGTTTGCCATAAATAGAACAGATTGCCTAAGGAAATAGAAACGCTACTATTGTCTTTGGGGTCTTCTGGTTCAGGTTTTCCAACAGTGATTTTTTAAAGGATTTTCTTGGGGAACATGGAATGGAAATTCTTATTGAGTAATGGGTGGACAAGATGGCTCATGAGACCTTTTCTCACTCTAAGATTCTTCTGAATAGAAGCACCAGTATCAGAAAGCTATTAATATGACAAATTTTTTCATATTAAATCAGGATATTAGTAAGATAGTTTCCTTAATTTATTTCCTTAAAAATTAACTTTCCAGAAATTTTAATTCATAATAACAAGACTTCATATTCATCTAGAATTCTTATTCAGCTGTGTTCTTAGGGCTATATAATCACTACCTCATTAATACTTCTAAATTTTTCGTAATGTGGATGGCAAGGGTTTTCAAGGTAAAACACATAGAAGTCTGCATTTCTTGAAGCCTCAAGTATCCCTCTCTGACTCACTGAGATCTTCTGGACTCTCAACAGCAATTAGAAGAGATCAGACTTGGCATATACTGTGCTTCCAATTATTATCAGTAGGTCATAAGAACATGTGTTCATTTTAGCTGGGATCATCTGTATGATCAGAATGGAAAATATAAAAAATGGCACCTGGTAAAGTTTCAGGTAGACCCATTTTCTGAGGTCCTCCACTTACCCCTCTCTTCCATAGATGTCACAGGCATAGTGGGTACCCAGTGGCTCCCACTTTTCTTCCACTATTGAGCCCTAAGACATGACTGACTTCTTCTACTAGTTTTCTGGTGCCACTTCTCTTCCCAACATGGTATTCCTAGTACTCAGTTTTGCCTACTCAGAGGGACTTGCATTTTTCACTTATCCCTTTCTCCCTGGTTCTGAAATTAACACATATCCCTTTGTTAACAAATTTGCAATATTCTTACTGCCAGTCACTAAAAACAAATTTGCAGTATTACTGACATCACTAAAGAGTGCGATCCAGGGTGGCTAGGTGGTTCAGTGATTAAAGTGCCCTACCCGGAGTCAGGAGGACCTGAGTTAGGTTCTGGCATCAGACACTTAACACACACACCCACCCCACACATGCACACACACACACACCCACAAATTAGCCGTGTAACCTTGGGCAAGTTACTTAATTCCAATTGCCCTCCAAAAGGCAAAAAAAAAAAAAGAGTGTGATCCAAGGATTTAAATGAAAAGGGAAAAGGACAAACTTATAGGAGTCTTAAAAATGACCCTGAAATATCTACATCCAGAGAAAGAATGATAGAGTCTGAATGCAGATTGAAGCAAACTACTTGCTCTCTTTTATGCTTTGTTTTGTTCCTTCTTTCTTGTTGTTCATTCAGTTGGTTATAATTCTTCTTTACAACTTGACTAATATTTAATGTGAAGATAATTTTAGAGCCTATATTGGATTGCATGCCTCCATAAAGGCGGTGAGGGGGGAGGAGAGGAAGGAGGAAAAACTTGGAACTTGAGGGACTGTGGAACTGAATGTTGTAAACTAAAAGTAAATTAATAAATTAATAAAAAAATTGACCTTGATCTTTGATTCAGGTGTACTAGACACTTTTATTATGGTTAAATCTTTTCTTCCAGAAACTGCCCATCAAGTTAGCTGTCACAATCTCCCCAAGTGGAGATGCCCAATCAAGTTTGGGCCTTTCTGAGGGCAACTCATATTTTCAAGGTTCTAGGTCCCTAGTCTTTCTAAGATTCTGCTTCCAAGTTCTATCTACAGATACCAGATGCTCTTGTTTGGCAAAGTTACATTGTCTAAGGGTTATCTTCAAATATTTATCCCTTAGAATCTGGTACAGAGGTGAGGAACCTGTGGCCTTCTAAGTTCCTGGGGTGCGGCCTTTTGCCTGAGTCCAAGTTTTACATAACAAATTCTTTTATTAAGGGGATTTGTTCTGTGAAGTTTGGATTCATTCAAAGGAACACACCTGAGGACCTAGCCATAGGTAGCCTCAAGGCTGCAGGTTTCCCTACCCCTTTTCTACCACCTTCAGCAGGAAGCTTATGAATGATCACTTGTCGAATTCCTGTCCTTGACTCTGGGTCTCTAAATAAGAGAGGTTCTTCTTTATTTGGACTTCAAAGAATCTTTTCCTAGGTCTCAGGTCTTCCTGTACTTACCTGGCCATCATTACTTCATCTTTCTGGAGTACATGATTGTTGAGGCTGCCCCATGAAATTCCTTACTTAACCTTGACCCTATTTCTGTCCATCAGCTACTTCTTCTAAAGCAAATTCAATAGTTGGTCATTATAACCAGATTTGCCAATTAGGCAAATCTTGGCTTCTTTACTTATTAAGATAATGATTCACAATTCCCAAGTTCCTCAAGGTTAGCATAACTTTCCTCATATGAACCCTGTGATGTAGGCACTATTATCCCCATTTTACACATAAAGAAACAGAGTCCTGAGGAGGCCAAATACCTCCCGAAGAGTCTTCTAACTAAAAATTTTAGAGGCAGGAATGAAAAGTAGGTATCCTTTAGTCTAGCCTTCTTTCCAGTGCATTACACAGTTTTCCCCTCCACATAATGACTTCCCCGTTGCAGTTTCAGTATGTCTCAGGTTGGCAGAAGAAATTAAATGGGAGTTTTGGGGGAGTATTTCAGAAGCCTCACACGACATGTGAAGGCCAAAAGACAACACAGGAAAAGTTTAGAAACTCAGAAATGCATAACATATACATACAGTACTGTTTAACATCAACATATTTTATCTATTAATACCATAATAATTCAGGCTTCTCTGGCATGAAGGGAGCTCAAAAAATTTAACACGGATTTTCCAGATCATGGGGGCACCATGCCTCTAACCTGCATGATGTGGAAGGGATTACTGTACTGACTTTCTATTCTCTCCTGTGCTGGCATCTGGGCCCCACTCCCTTCTTTAGGTAATGTGATACAGTAGGTAGAGCACTAGACTAAGTCAGGAAAACTTGTTTGAATCACACTTCAGAGATTTACTCATTATGTGACGCTTGATAATTCACTTAGTCTCGCTGGGCCTCAGTTTCTTCATCTGTACAATAGAGGTAATATTGGCATCTATTTTATAGATTAAGTTGTGAAAGAAATAACATGAAATAACATATTTAAAATGAATGAAATAACATACTTAAAGTGATTTCTAAACCTTGAAGTACTCTATAAATCTTAGCTGTAGCCAAAGGGCCACTTATCAGAGGCATAGAGTAGACTCTCCTCTCTGCAAGTAAAACTGGGGGGGGGACCCCTCCAGAAAATTCAACTTCTTTTCTTATTCCAGGTTTGTAGTTCTTTTTGAACCACCCACACAGTACCTGCTCATGGCTCATTTCAGATCTGCCAATGAACAACAGAGAAGTCATGCACACAATAATTCAATTAATCAAGTCCAAACTAGAAGCATATATTGAATAGAAACCAAAGGTATGAAGAGCATATTAAATAGAATCAGCCCCAATGTCCCATGGACTGATCCATATTTTGTGTTTCCTTGTTTTTTTTATGGTTTTCTTTTGTCCTGTAATAGCATCATACATTTTAATATTGTGCCTTAAACATAGTAGACATTCAATCAACATTTGTTGAAGGAATGAAAGAATTAATCAGTCAATTAGCAAATGAATAAATGAGTTGTCCATAATGAATGCTTTGGTTTGCACCAATGCCTTAAAATGACTGGAAAGACGGTGATCTATTAAAAACGTACTCTTCCATTTGGAACCATGCCTAGGTCTATATCCCAAAGAGATAATAAAAAAGGGGAAAGAACCCATGTTACAAAAATACTTATAGCAGCTTTTTTTGTGGTGACAAAGAATTGGAAACTAAAGGGATGATAATCAATTGGGGAATGGCTGAACAACTTGTGGTATATGAATATAATGAAATATTACTGTGCTATAAGAAATGATGCGTAGGTGGATTTCAGAAAAACCTAGAAAGACTTACATAAAGTGATGCTTAGTGAAGTGAGCAGAACCAAGAGAATATTGTACACAGTAACAGCATTATGAGATGATCAACTATGATAGACTTATCTCCTTTCAGCAATATATGATCTAAGACAAATTCAAAAGACTGGCGATGGGAAATACTATCTATATCTGGAGAAAGAACTATAAAGTCTGAATGCAGATTGAAGCATACTATTTTCACCTTTTGTTTTTTTTTCTTTGTTGTGGTTTTTCTCCTTTTGCTCTGATTTTTCTTTCACAACAAGACTAATGTGGAAATATGATTAATATGATTGTACATGTATAACCTATATCACATTGCTTGCTGCCTTGGGAAGGGAGGAGAGAAGGGATAGAACTCAAAATCTTATAAAAGTGAATGTTGAAAACTACTCTTATATGTAGTTGGAAAAAAATAAAATAGCTTTAAGTGGGAAAAAATTCAAAAGTGCTCTTCTTAAATTTAACTGAGTGCTTCAGTGTAAATCTTAGGTCACTTCTTCCTATTATGATTTCATATGGTGCAATCTACTTTTGTATCTTGACCGGGGTTATTACTATATCCTTCCTTTGGGATTTCCTCTTCGTAAAATCCATACTTCGCCTACCTAGCAATTGTTAACTCTACATAATCATAGAGGGACCTTAGAGATGATCTAACCCAGCATTTATTATAAATTTCAATATGAAGCTCAAAGATAATCCATTTCAACATGCTCTACTACACCTCCCTCATTCAATATAGAAATCCTCAAGCTAAGATCCAGGAGTAGTGGTAACCTAGTTGGTATGAACATGCCTAGCAGTGGAGGAGAGCTCACTACCTAACACATTCCAATTGTTTGACAACTAGGATTGTTAGCTAAATTATTCCTTATTTTGAGCCCAAATCTGTATCTATAGTTTCCACCATGAATTTTGTTTTGCCATCTGGCAGAATAAGAATAATATCTCATGCAAATTAGAGTCCTTTGATATTTGCAATCATCAAAAAGCTTCCTCCCTGTCACACCAATCTTTTGTTTTCTAAAATTTATGTCCTCAGATCTTTTCATTATTTTTTGTATTAGCTGTAAGTTTTACTATCATAAAAACTCTGCTTTTGATTCACTCAAGCTGTTTATTTTCCCTTTTAAAATAGGGTAATCACAACTAGACATGGTATGTCAGACATGGGCTTGTGGTGGCTAGAGGCACAGTGACTAGAGTCCTAGGACCAGTCAGGGAGACCCATCTTCATGATTTTGAAATTAGCCTCAGATGCTTACTAGTTACATAACTCTGGGCAAGTCACTTAACCCTCTTTGCCCCAGTTTCTCATCTCTAAAATGAGTTGGAGAAGGACTCAACAGCAACAAAAAGCAAAGTACAATGGGATGAATATCTCCCTTATTCTGAATATTTCTAGTAATGCAATCGATCAATGAGTGGGGATGGGGAATAGGGGCTGGGGTAGGGGTGGATGCAAGAAACAACACCATCATTCTTCAATTCGAGACAAGCTTCCATGATCTTTTCCTTCTGTGCAGTTAATCCAGATTTTCATCATGTGACCTGAACTTCACAGAATCAAAAAATTTCCAAGTTGGGATGGACCTCAGATACCTAGTCTGACCTCTACTTGAACAAGACTTTTTTTTTTTTTACAATATGCCTGACAAAGTATGTTGGTTGTCCAGCCTCTGAGAAAAGATCTCCACTGAAAAGGAAACTTCTAAACTCAAGACAGCCCATTTCGATTTTGAGTAGCTCAAAATGTTAGAAAGCTTTCACTTACGTTGACTGAAACCTGCCTCTCTGAACGGGCTGCAGAACACTAAGGAAGCATGACCAGGATGCTAAGACTTTGTCTCTTTATGGCTTGGTTAAGCCTGGAACAGAAATTGTGAAGGACTTGAGATGGACTGGACCCTGTGAACTTCAGTGTGGAGCAGGACTTACATGGAGAGCTGGACAAGGAACTGGGAGCTGTCTGCCTTTGAATCCAGGTGACTGTTTTGTGGATTCAGGTAGAAGTTACCTGCCTCAAGCCAAGATGAAAAGACCTCTCCATGGGTACTGACTAGTGACCAAATTGTAATTTACTAGTAACTTAGGGGTGGAGGGTCTGTGTATTTTCTAATGATTGTACTTAGTGATTAAAGATACTTAGTAATTGATTGCTGAATAAGTGACTGATTGAGTTAACTTAGTGTGCCCCATGAGTGGAAGCCTTTGACTATCGTACTTTGAGATGACTGTTCTTTATTCAAAAATTTATGGCCATTATGGTGGAAAATATGTGGCCATTTTAATGATAAGCTATTGTGAATACTATATTGTGATTTTCTGTTTATGACTTTATGAGGAGAGCCCCAGGGCTAGAGACAGCAGGAGCTGAAAAGAGGACTCTTGGGGTGGCAGAGTCAAGGGGAATACTTGTGGTATCCAGGCACTCTGTTTGTCTGCTCTGTCTGTGTTGATGTCTGTTTGTGATACTTTGTACAGAAGCCCTGGGACCTTACTGGAAGTCCTGAAAGAGGATTTTTTGGTTGTATGTTTACAGAAGTCCTGTAGGAGGGTTTTGGAGGTCATGGAACTTTACTGATGATTTTTGCTGACCTCTTGCACCTTGTTGGTGGGTCTGAGTTGATTTCACAGGCAGACGGTGAATTGCCAGCAATGTATATGAATATTATTGTGGCTCTGTTAAGCTTTGTCTTCCCAGAAACAGGAAATACTTGAGGTGGACAGGACACTGTGACCTTCAATATGGAATGGAAACTGGATGAAGAACTGGACAAGGAGCTGGACAAGAAACTGGGGACTGCCTGCCTTTGATTCCAGGGACAGTTGGAGCTGGGACTATGAAAGAAGAACCATGGAAGCCAAGAGCCACCCTCAAGTCAAGCTGAAAGAAGACTACTTGGATACTGACTGAGAAGATTATGATTGACTGTGACCTAGGGGTGGATGACCAGCATATTTTTAACTACCCCTTAAGAGGTTACTGAGTAGTGACTGATGACTGAGTAGTGACTGATTATTGAATAGTGACTGATGACTGAATAGTGACTGATTTGTAATTTAGTGTGCCCCATGAGTGGAGAACTCTGGCTATTATATTTTGTGACCCTTAGGGAAGCAATCCTCCTTAAGGATGATTGAATAATGGAGTTACTAAATGATTGTACTTTGTTGAAAACTATTGTGACCACTTTGGTGAAAACTATGTGGCCATTTTAGTGATAAGTTATTGTGAATGTTTTTTGGTTTTCTGTGATAAGTTGTTAACATTGTGAATTCTGTACCTTGATTCTCTGTGAATGTTTTGCTCTGATTTGTTTTTGAATAAAGTGTTCACTATACTATGTAATCAGAATCTTGAAAGCTGTTTCACAGCAGCAGTCCTCTATAAAGCTGCTCATGCTTGGCTTTACACCCCCCTTCCCTGCAGAATGGGAAGATTAGAACAATTTGTTTCAACAGCCATGAAGGTGGCCACAGCAGGACTTCAGAATCACTTAGAGTTTAGTGAAATGTCCAAGGTCATCTACTGCATCCCTGACCATTGCTAGTCATCCTGACTTTTTCTTGCCACTGGAATTTGATGACTCTGAAGGAGAGAGTGAGACTGACAACTTTGTGCAACTCTTCTTCACTTAAATCCAATCCACACATGAGTCAAGACATCATCTATGATGATATTGTCCCTTCAAAATTAAGGATAAACAAGAAAGCAACAAGTTTGTTAATGCCTTTACTAAGATGTGGTACCTGGAGTTGAACACAACATTCTCTCTTGAGAATATCCACTCCTATGTTCCTTAGATATCTCAAATTCATTGTATGCCTACCAGAACTCATTATCTTTCATTCCAAATACACCCCCTCCAAATTTCTCTGGTTTTCTATGTCCTCTTAGTTATACTTGTCTCTTTCCTTACTTTCTCCTCCCTGACCTATATCCAATCAGTCACCAAGTCCTCTCAACTCTACTTTCACAACATCACTCACATCCACCTCCTTCTTTCCATTCACCCAGTCTTCATTGTTGTTCACAGTTTCCTCTCCTGGACTATTCCAATAGCCTCCTAGATGATCTCCCTCCTCCCAGTCTAGTTCCTCCACACAGCTGTAAAAATCATCTTTCATTCACAAGCATGACTATGTAATTTCCTTGTTTCCAAATATTCAGTATCTCTTAAATATAGTAGCTCCTTATGCTAAAAGGGCTGTAAAATTGCACATACCTTTTGATCCAGGAATACCATTGCTAGGTTTGCATCCCAAAGAGATTTTTTTTTAAGGAAAAGAACCATTTGTATAAAAATATTTATAGAAGCTCTTTTTGTGGTGGTTGAGACTTGGAAATTGAGGGGATGCCCATCAATTGGGGAATGACTGAACAAGCTGCAGTATATGATTCTAATAGAATATTAATGTGCTCCAAGAAATTACAAACAAGATGATTTCAGAAAACAAAACAACCTTGAAAAGACTTATGTGAACTGATGCAAAGTGAAGTGAGAAGAACCAGGAGAACATTGTACACTATAATAGCAATATTGTATAATGATAAACTGTGAATGACTTAGCTATTCTCAGCAATACAATGACCCAAGACAACTCCAGAGGATTCATAATGAAAAATGCTATCCAATTCCAGAGAAAGAATTGATGTTGTCTGAATACAGACTGAAGCAATTTCTTTCTTTCTTTCTTTCTTTCTTTCTTTCTTTCTTTCTTTCTTTCTTTCTTTCTTTCTTTCTTTCTTTCTTTCTTTCTTTCTTTCTTTCTTTCTTTCTTTCTTTCTTTCTTTCTTTCTATCTTTCTTTCTTTCTTTCTTTCCTTCTTTCCTTCTTTCTTTCTCTCTCTTTCTCTTTCTCTTGTTCTCTCTCTCTTTCTTTATCTCTCTCTCTTTCTTTCTCTTTCTCTCTCTTGTTCTCTTTCTTTCTTTCTCTCTCTCATTCTCTTTCTCTCTCTCTTTCTCTCTCTCATTCTCTTTCTCTCTCTCTTTCTCTCTCTCTTTTTCTCTCTCTTTCTCTTTCTTTCTTTCTCTCCCTTCATCTCTTTTCTCTCTCTTTCTTTCTCTCTCTGTCTCTTTTTCTTTCTCTTTCTTTCTTTCTTTCTTTCTTTCTCTTTCTCTCTTTGTCTCTTTTTCTCTCTCTTTCTTTCTCTCTCTTTGTCTCTTTTTCTCTCTCTTTCTCTCTCTTTGTCTCTTTTTCTCTCTCTTTCTCTCTGTCTCTTTTTCTCTTTCTTTCTATCTTTCTCTCTCTTTGTCTCTTTTTCTCTCTCTCTTTCTTTCTTTCTCTTTGTCTCTTTTTCTCTCTCTCTTTCTTTCTTTCTCTTTGTCTCTTTTTCTCTCTCTCTTTCTCTCTTTGTCTCTTCTCTCTTTCTTTCTTTCTCTTTCTCTCTTTGTCTCTTTTTCTCTCTCTTTCTTTCTCTCTCTTTGTCTCTTCTCTCTCTTTCTTTCTTTCTCTCTTTTTCTTTCTTTCTCTCTGTCTCTTCTCTCTCTTTCTTTCTTTCTCACTCTTTGTCTCTTCTCTCCCTTCCTTCCTTCCTTCCTTCCTTCCTTCCTTCCTTCCTTCCTTCATTTCTTTCTTTCTTTCTTTCTTTCTTTCTTTCTTTCTTTCTTTCTTT
>NW_027187419.1:69852350-69853891 GCF_028583685.1 Petaurus breviceps papuanus
CTTTCTTTCTTTCTTTCTTTCTTTCTTTCTTTCTTTCTTTCTTTCTTCCTTCCTTCCTTCCTTCCTTCCTTCCTTCCTTCCTTCCTTCCTTCCTTCCTTCCTTTCTTTCTTTCTTCCTTCCTTTCTTCCTTATTAGTCTTCTGGTATAAAATGACTAGCATGGAAATGTTTTTGCATTTTTACCCATGTATAATCTATATCAGAATGTTTACTCTTCAGGAAGAGGAGAGGGGAAGGAGGAAGGGATAGACTTTGGAGCTCAAAACTTAAAAAAGTAAACAACTAATGTTAAAAATATTTTTACTTGTAATTGGCGGAAAATAAAATGTTATTTTAAAAAATGTAGTAGTTACTAATCTTTTTCTGTCTCATGGACCCTTTGGGTAGTGGGCAAAGTCCCTGGACCCTTTAAAAATGTTTTCATAGGAGTAAAATACAACACACAAGATTACGAAGGAAACTAGTTATGTTGAAATAAGAATATATATATTTTTCCCCATCTGAGTTCACAGAACCTTTACAATCTACCCACAAATTCCCAGGCTGAGAACCCTAGGAAAATGTATACGTCATAGTTAGACATTTAAAATTCTTGGCAATCTGGCTCCAGCCTACCTTCCCTAACTTATTTAGCATTACTCCCATTCATACATTCTGTTCTAGCCAAACTGGCCTACTTGCCCTTCCTCCAAGTTAACATTCTATCTCCTCTCCTCTCCCTTTTGCCCAGATTGTCTCTCATAAGTAAAACGGACTCCCTATTCACTTCTACATTTTACAATCTGTAACTTCCTTCCTAATTCATCTCACCTCCCTGATGTCACGGTCCCTTTCAAGAAGAAAGGACAAACAGCAACTACAACCTCTTCATTCATCTCATGTTCCAACTCTCATGGGAAACCTTCCTTTTGGTCCCTCTATTTGTTAGTTGATTCTTTGATGGTAAACAATCTTTTTCTTTTTTGTGTATATGCTGCCCCTCACCCCCTAGAATGTAAGCTGTTTGATGTGAGGGGCTTTTGTTTAATCCCCACTGCTTAGCACAGTGCCTTCAAATACCTCGCAGAAGTTTGATAAATAGAATTAATCTGAATTTATTCCTATTATGTTCCATCTTGGTTCATCATACTAACCTGTTGATATATTTTTGAACTCTGATTTTGTCATCTGATGCATTAGCTATTCCTTTCCAGCTTTGTGTCATTTGCAGATTTGATTTTCATGCCTTCTATGCCTTAATCCAAGTCATTCATGGAAATTGTGAATAGGACAAGGCTGGCCCTGTGCTGGAATGGCACATCACAAGGTATTGCCATTCAAACTATTAATCTTTATATATAAAATCATCTCTGAGCTGCCAGTTTATATCTGATGCATACTCAGAATCATGTCTTTGTTTCTGCCTTTCATTTCAATCTGTTTCTTCTCTTTCTGTCCCTCTCCATCTCTTTATCTATTATCTTTGTTTCCTCTTCCCCTCCACTCCCCCTCCCTTTCTTCTTCTTCTTCTTCTTCTTCTTCTTCTTCTTCTTCTTCTTCTT